>NW_026899136.1:0-72564 GCF_033153095.1 Gastrolobium bilobum | reverse complement strand
CTCTAATTGACCTTACGGACTCAAAAATCAAATAAATTGTTTTTTCGAAAAATAAAATAAAATAGTAAACAAAGGAATTTGGCAAAACCAGTTTTCAGCCAATTTTTTTTTTTTTTGATTTTTTCATTGATTTTTTTTTTTAATTTTTTTTTCAAAAACGAAAATTAAAGAAAAAGAAGATGAAGATGAAAAAGAAGATGATCAAGAATCAGAAAACGATTTAGACCGATGCAATTTCCCCGGCAACGGCGCCAAATTTGACACGAGCTGTCGAACTCGCGCAAATTAAAAATTAATTCTTTAGGGTTCAGAAAATTTTGTAGTAAAGTGCAAACCCTAAGTCGTCTCTCAAGGAAATTGTTTGGGTAAAAATCGCTTACGATGACAGAAAATAAAATGGGGGTTTTGGATTTTGATTCAATAATTAAAAAGGCAGAATGTAAAATTGTATGTAAAATTCGTAATTAAAAATAACCAACCTAAGGTTTGGGTTCCATGGACGTCTTTCCTCGGATAAGAAGATATCAGAATCGTGATTGATTTGTCAATCGGATCAGAATCCTTATTTCCAATTGACAACCCTCTCTAAGCGATCGCTTAGCATTTGATCAAAGACGATGCTTCTACTCATACAATCGCAGAGTATCAGCCCGCTTGATTTAAGGTCATAGGGTCAATCAACCTAATCATCAAATCTGATGATTAATCCCTTTCCATAATCGCAATCGCGAACCTCAGATTGAATATCCACGATCGCACGATATCAATCTGAGTTGGGAAGGGAAACAAAACTGATTTGAAATAAACGCAGATCCTCAAGACCAATCCATGGAATCCATTACCCTTAGGTTGATTAAAAGGTTCTTAGCCTCGCATGGCTAAGGTAAACATAATTGAAATGAAAAGAAGAAGAAGAAGAAAAAAGATGAAGAACGCAATTGAATAAAAACTCAGAGAGAACTTCTCTGTTGTAAAAACTGACTACCAAGGGTTTCCTAGAGTCCCCTTTAAATAGCCGTCACGCAGGACGGCTAGGGTTTCATCGCTTCAGCCCAAACATAAAATAAAAAAACCGAATAAAATAAAATGAAACGATAAAACTTGGCTTTGGGCCACTTAAGTAATTGGGTTTTAATTTAAATTACAAGCCCAATAGTCAAACAAAACTTCAGCAAAACGCGTCCAACTTGGTGTCCAAAATCGACCAGCTTCTAGTCCGAATTGGGCTTAGAGCTCTGCATAAGAATTGTAGCTCTCTGTGTTATCTGAAAAACCCAACAAGAACGGAGTCAATCCGACAACTATGGACCGAGATATGGCCAAAATACAGAAGTAACGTAAAGTTGAAAAATTCTGACGAAAATAAATTAAACCCAATTAAAAACTAAAAACCTAAATTAACTCTAACAATCATTATTTTATTCAAATAAATCCTAAAAATACTAATCAAGAGTAACAAATAAGTGTAACAAAATATGTGTTATCAAATTCCCCCACACTTATCTTTTTGCACTCCTGGGCAAAAACTAAAATTGAAAGTAAATACTAAGATCAACCAATCCTTTCTAACAATTACCAAGCATACAGAAAATATACAAAGATCACAAGTCTTCTACAGATAAATCAATCAGGACAGAAATTCCCTAATCTCAAATCACAAGACCTGCTAACTTCAACTGCAACTGCTAACTGCATAAAAATGGTTCCTCACAAGATGCTCTCAATTTTTCTCTCAAGTGTATCAGTTAATTCAGTATATCACTCAAATCAACTCAAGAAAATCATCCTACCATAGGCTTGCTCAAGTTCTACTTCTCCACTGCTCATAACACATGCATGCACAAATCAAGAGGGCTTTATGCAGGGTTGTAATGGGGCTGAGGTAAAGGTGTGGATGAATATGGAAGAGAAAGCTAAACACCCCAGAATTTTACAAAGAGCAAAAGTTAAGAACTAAACTAAGAACATAAAACAAAGATACTGAAAAGATAAATACTTTTTTTTTTTTTTTTTTTTTTTTTTTTTTTTTTTTTTTTTTTTTTTTTTTTTTTTTTTTTTTTTTTTTTTTTTTTTTTTTTTTTTTGTTTTTTTTTTTTTTTTTTTTTTTTTTTTGTTTTTTTTTTTTTTTTTTTTTTTTTTTTTTTTTTTTTTTTTTGAAGAAGTAAAACCACATAGCAGAAATGAATCAGATAGTCACCCCTCACACTTAAACTTTTGTCCGTCTCGGGCAAACCCCCACACTTAAACACAACATCACAATGAAATCAATGCTCAGTAAAACTCCAGGGTGTGGAATTAATTGGTTTTTCACTTAGGCTTGTAATGCGGCTTAAGAAATAAAAGATATAAAGGCTCAAAGGGGCTCACCAAGGGATAATAATATAAGGGACGGCTATCTGGCTAAAGTGGGTACAGAAAAGAAAGAATGCCTCAATCATATTCATGCATGCAAGTGAAAAATGCAGTTTCAAAAAGAACAAGAGCAAGTTCTAGAGGACAACAATCAAGAGCAGAAACACACAAGAAAGAAAGCATGGCCAGAAGATATGCCATGTATGCGGGCTCAAAACCTCACAAGGGTAAACCAAGTCATGCAATCAACATCACAGAATCAATCAACAGGTAGTTGTAATCCAAGAATCGAGATCAAAGCCCAACAGATTTATGCTATCAAACACTGTGATCTATGTCTACTCTATGTACCACTCAATAATTACCAGAAAGAAAAGGAAAATCTACCTATGAAAAATCATAAACTAAAAGAAAGAAAGGAAAAGAAAAATAAAAATGCAAATAACAGAAAGAAAAGAAAAAGTCAAAAACTAAAAGAAAGAAAGGAAAAGAAAAATAAAAATGCAAATAACAGAAAGAAAAGAAAAAGAGGGAAGAGAACTCCCTGAACTCCCTAAGGAGAATAAACAGCATCAAACAGCCTGATTTCTGCCTCACTGGTTTAACACCTTCAAGTAAAATGCGGTGCATGCACATGGAAGGGTTGATTCCCACATTATCTGCTAAAGTCCATCCAATTGCCTTTTTATTTTCTTTCAGCAATGTCAGAAGCTTTACCTCCTGCTCAGGTAGAAGGTTCTTGGCCACTATCACAGGTAACTGCTCATTTTCCTCAAGAAATGCATATTTCAAGTGGTCGGGCAGAACCTTCAACTCCAATTTCGGAGGTTGCTCACTGGATGGAAGAGGTGTAGTTGGTGGTGCAAATTCTGCAGAAAACAAGTCAGCAGCAATTCCTGTAAACAAATTCTCAGAAACAGAATTAGGATCATCAATAATATCAGCAGGCAATTCAGAAAGTGCAGATTCACACTCAGAATCAGATTCATCAATAAGTGCATCGTTAAAACCAGAAAGATGTGATGCTATTTCAGCACACACAATGCACTCTTGACTATCACTACAATCACAGAAATCAGAACCATTAATAGATGAAAAATCAGTAAGGAATTCAGGAGAAAAATCCTCAACAACTTCATCTATCACATCAATGCAGAAAAAAAGATGATCAGATGTATCAGTGCTCTGCTTCTTGGAGCTAGTGTCACTTCCCTTAGATGACTCAGCAGCAGTGTGGTTTGGCTCCTCCATATGCTTGCCAGACCGCAGAGTAGTAGCACTCACATTTCCGCTTCCTTTTGGATTTGGAACTGTTTGGGATGGAAGGGAGCTGCCACTTGCTTGTTGATTTTGACTCATTGACGTTGCAAGCTGGCCAATCTGTGTTTGCAGATTCTGGAGGGAATACTCAGTAATCTGCTGGAACTGCAGATTGATAGTTGCCATCTGCTTCATTAAATCCTCCAAAGAAGGACCATCGCTACTGGCTTGCTGCTGCATTGGCTGTGGAGGTGCAAATTGTTGAAAATTTTGCCTCTGTTGAGAAGGTGCAAACTGCTGCCTCTGTTGGAATGGTGTACTTTGCTGGTTCTGATTCCAATTGAGATTTGGATGATTTTTCCAGCCAGGATTATATGCATTAGAGAAAGGATTGTTTTGCTGCTGCTGCTGGTATTGTGGCTTTGCAGGAAAAACTGCAGCAAAAGACTGATCAACTTGGAAACCGCTGTCTGGAAAGGAAGAACAAACATCTGTAGGGTGAAAAATTGGATTCATAGCAAACAGAAGCAAAAATAAATCTATAAAAAAAATACTAAATGAACTCAGAATGCTATGGGACCAACACTCCTAAACTCTAATTGACCTTACGGACTCAAAAATCAAATAAATTGTTTTTTCGAAAAATAAAATAAAATAGTAAACAAAGGAATTTGGCAAAACCAGTTTTCAGAGCGATCAGAGCAAGTTGAATAAGTTCAGAAATACCCGATACGTCCTGGAACCAATCGCTCAAACTGAAGTTTTACCGATTTCCCAATTTTTTTTTTTTTATTTTTTGATTGATTTTTTTTTTAATTTTTTTTCAAAAACGAAAATTAAAGAAAAAGAAGATGAAGATGAAAAAGAAGATGATCAAGAATCAGGAAACGATTTAGACCGATGCAATTTCCCCGGC
Source organism: Gastrolobium bilobum (assembly GCF_033153095.1). Lineage (NCBI taxonomy): Eukaryota > Viridiplantae > Streptophyta > Magnoliopsida > Fabales > Fabaceae > Gastrolobium > Gastrolobium bilobum. The sequence continues at coordinate 68,036 of NW_026899136.1, read as the reverse complement.
AACGGCGCCAAATTTGACACGAGCTGTCGAACTCGCGCAAATTAAAAATTAATTCTTTAGGGTTCAGAAAATTTTGTAGTAAAGTGCAAACCCTAAGTCGTCTCTCAAGGAAATTGTTTGGGTAAAAATCGCTTACGATGACAGAAAATAAAAGGGGGTTTTGGATTTTGATTCAATAATTAAAAAGGCAGAATGTAAAATTGTATGTAAAATTCGTAATTAAAAATAACCAACCTAAGGTTTGGGTTCCATGGACGTCTTTCCTCGGATAAGAAGATATCAGAATCGTGATTGATTTGTCAATCGGATCAGAATCCTTATTTCCAATTGACAACCCTCTCTAAGCGATCGCTTAGCATTTGATCAAAGACGATGCTTCTACCCATACAATCGCAGAGTATCAGCCCGCTTGATTTAAGGTCATAGGGTCAATCAACCTAATCATCAAATCTAATGATTAATCCCTTTCAATAATCGCAATCGCGAACCTCAGATTGAATATCCACGATCGCACGATATCAATCTGAGTTGGGAAGGGAAACAAAACTGATTTGAAATAAACGTAGATCCTCAAGACCAATCCATGGAATCCATTACCCTTAGGTTGATTAAAAGGTTCTTAGCCTCGCATGGCTAAGGTAAACATAATTGAAATGAAAAGAAGAAGAAGAAGAAAAAAGATGAAGAACGCAATTGAATAAAAACTCAGAGAGAACTTCTCTGTTGTAAAAACTGACTACCAAGGGTTTCCTAGAGTCCCCTTTAAATAGCCGTCACGCAGGACGGCTAGGGTTTCATCGCTTCAGCCCAAACATAAAATAAAAAAACTGAATAAAATAAAATGAAACAATAAAACTTGGCTTTGGGCCACTTAAGTAATTGGGTTTTAATTTAAATTACAAGCCCAATAGTCAAACAAAACTTCAGCAAAACGCGTCCAACTTGGTGTCCAAAATCGACCAGCTTCTAGTCCGAATTGGGCTAAGAGCTCTGCATAAGAATTGTAGCTCTCTGTGTTATCTGAAAAACCCAACAAGAACGGAGTCAATCCGACAACTATGGACCGAGATATGGCCAAAATACAGAAGTAACGTAAAGGTGAAAAATTCTGACGAAAATAAATTAAACCCAATTAAAAACTAAAAACCTAAATTAACTCTAACAATCATTATTTTATTCAAATAAATCCTAAAAATACTAATCAAGAGTAACAAATAAGTGTAACAAAATATGTGTTATCAGCAAGACGGTCAAGCTTGAGTGTAATGCTTACTTGGTAGTAGGGGTGTGCAAAAAAACTGGTTCACTTGCCCTTCCCTTAATCTGACCTTGACTTGATCCATAAATACCTATTTTTTTTAACTGGTTTAAATACTGACCCACTTTTATTTGGGTCAGTTTTAGACCTGACTTGTTTTAATAGTGACCCAAAACTGACCCATACCCATTATGTGAAAAAAAGAAAGAAAAAAAATCACAATTACATTAAAAGGAAAGTTTTAACGTAAAACAATTACGTCAAAATATTTTATGGAAAATATTTCCATCAAAAATTTTCTCAAATATTTTTGACGAAAAATATTTTCATCAAAATTTTTCTCAAATATTTTTGACGAAAAATGTTTTCATCAAAATTTGTGACTAAAAATATTGCTATAAAAAAGTTTGACGGAAAATTTTTTTTGTCAAATTTTTATACGGAATCTAAATTTCTTCAAAATATTTCACAAAAAAACATATCATCAAAAATTTCGACGAAACACATTTCCATAGAAATTTTTTGATGGAAAAAAATCTCATCAAAATTCTTTAAAGAATTAAAATTTCGGCGAAAGTTTTCTGTAAGAACCCGCACCGTTAATTAAGGAAATTAATTAATTATATATGAGAATTAGGAAATAATTCCATAATTGACCCTAATAATTATTAAGAGGCTTTAATAATTATGATGAGTGATTAAGAATGCTGAAAGTCGCTTTTCGGAAGAAAAGTGCAGATACCGGTTCTGCTAGTCGGTATAAATGCGTACCGAAAAAGTATCTCAAAAAATTATAATAAGTGCATGTTAATTCCTAGAATAATATATAGGACTTGTAAAACGAGTTTCAAGTTAAAATAATGAGAACTGGTGCCAGAAATTGATACTGGCTATGAAAAGCGCGTGCCGGAAAGGTGCTCCGAAAAATATAAGAAAAATATGTTAATTCTTGTAAAATCGAGTGGGTTAAGATTTCAAAGTTTGGGATTAAAATGTTAAGCGTAGCTATTAATGCTAATACTATGCGTTTAAGTCTTAAGTGGCTATATATACACTCATTATTGAGCATAAAACCCTAGAACCACTACTCCTACGTGACTTATGCGGCTGAGTGCACCCTTGCACTGTTTCATTGCTTCCTTCTTCCTCCTTGAGAGCCTAAGGGCCATTTCTCCCTTATTTTCTTGGTTTCATTATCCTAAACACTTGAGTGGGTGTGAGTGTGTCTTTGTGAGGGAGAGGAGTACCCCATTGCTGACTTCCAGCCACTGTTTTTAGTGAGGGGGTGGGCTGAGTTTCCTTGTCTTGAGTTGTTGGAGCCTTTCCTTGGTTGTAGAAGCTCCAAGTGGACATCCTTGTGAAGGAAAAACCAAACTTGTTGCTCCATTGTCGTATTTCCTTGAAGTCAGAACTGTGAGGACCTTTTGGTGAGCTCCAAGAGCACTCTATCTTCTGTTTTAAGCTTTGGGGTGAGTTACCTTATCATGATCATGAGTTTTTATGGCTTAAAGGTAGTGTCTTTGCATGTAAATGAGTTAAGAAAGTAACCCACTGTCATATGAACCTAAATGGACCTTAACATGCATGTTTAAGCTTCTGGAAGTGTTAAAAATGGAACCTTTGGTTTGGATTTTCGCGAAATGCAAAATCTGGGTTCTGTCGCGAAATATCCGGATATTTCGTTGTGAATATCCGAATATTGATATCAGGATATGGGGATCTGAATATCCGGATATGGATATCCATATATTGGAAGAGAGATATCCGGATATGCCCCGACGAATATCCGGATATTCTGGGATTTCGAAGAACAGTAGCTGCACTGATTCATACAGTAGGCTATTGGGGGTTTGTGGACCCTAGATTGATGAAGTTGAACTTCTGTTTTAATTGAACTAAGTCAGAATCAAGTGATTAAGGGCTCGTGGCTTTGTGTGAGCCTTAAGACGTAAACCGTAAAAGGAAAACGTAGTCTTTATGTTATGCTTATGAGCTATGAATGTTGATATGCTTGCTGGTCCTAAATCAGATTGTAATCTGCTGTGTGTTGGACTTGAGCTGTATGGACTCTTGGCATTGGATAGTGAGCTTGCAAGATAAGCTTTCATGTCCACAGTTTAGCCATGTTGTGGTTCCACCATGTCCCATGGGGGTATGGTTATATACATGTTGTGTTACATGCTTTGATGTTTTGAAAATGCTGTTGAGCTGTTATATGCTAGTGCCTTTATGATATGCATGTGGTGTTCCACATATACGGTAAGCCTGAGTATGTAGTTCTAGAGTGGGGTGTTACATTTTGAGTCAAGATAAATTCGCAATTGATTTGATCATTAATAATTAATACTTAATAGTGTTATTAAATACATATTAAGACAATTTTAAACATAAATATGATATATAGGTTAAAAACTGAAGCATGATAATAAATTTAAACAAAACTAATATGCTTTTATTTTACAATTCATTTGACTTATCTATATTTTTAAACAAGTTATAAATATTCACATTAAAATTATGATATCTAAGAAAATCAAAACATCTATACTTTTTAGTTCAATTACTTAAACTCCACTATTTTATAATTGTTTCATTAGAGAATTTATTATTCCATGCAAAATTAATTTAACCTCTATTGATAATTTAAAAATTAGAGAAACGTTATATATCATCTTATACTAAGTAAGAATTCTATTTATGAAAACTTTAATGACATTTGTAAATAAAACCAAAATATATTATTAAAGAAAGATAAAAATATTAAATTCAATAAATATTTTTCAAATAATTTTTTCATGATAATTTATAATAGTAAAACTAAAGAAATAAAATTTACAAATAAATAAAAGAAGTGTTCTTAAAAGAACATATTGATAATATAAAAGATTTTATCTTTAATTTCTATCTGTTTGAAGAATTTAGAATAATAAATAAAAAGGTTAAAAGTATAAACAAATTAGCATAGAAACGAAAGAGAGGAATGAAAAAAATGAAGTTATAATTTAAAAGCATAATTTTTTTTTTTAGAAAATTATCTTGTAATAATTTTAGTATAACAAATTTCGCATTGTACAAAGGGATTAATGTTTTTTTTTTATGTAATATGAAATAATTTTTTCTCCTATCCATATATATAAAAGTGTGGGGCTCAATTTATTTTCTTCTCTCTTCTTTTCACGTAGTCTCACGTAAGTCCCACACATAAATCGCACATAAGTCCCGCACATAAATCTCATATAAGTCTCACACACTTTTATGCAGTGTTATTAAACCTGATTCGGGCATCAACCTGGTCGGGATACTGAGTTACTGGGTCACTAGTCGGACCGGTTGACCTGGATATATATAGATATAAAAAATATATATAAATATGAACATATAAATTCAATTATATTCTCCATATCTAAATGAATTAAACAAAATTCACTAAATAAGCTCAAAAACATGATGCATAAATAAATAAAAATGCACGCTATTACTATGTAAATCTAAATTGCAACTCAGAATCTCCATACACATAACTCTCAATGACATTGAACTTATGTTTTTCAAATTCAACTACATTAAAATGACATATATCACATTCTCTTAATTTATTATTCCGCAAATTGCTTCAATATTGAAAACTGAATTTGAGGTCATTGTAGAAGAGTATACTAGCAAATAAAATTACAAAAAGTTTTTAAAATGAGTTATACATTTTTTTCTGATAAGATGAAATAGTCTTGATTTTTTTTTTAAAAAAAAAAGATGTATGACCCGACCGGATCACCGGTTTTGATCAGATTTGGCCGATTTTGTTCGAATTTTGACCAGATCGATGCATGACCGGTCCAATGCTTGACCCAAACTGGTTCGCCGAGTTCCGGGTGGACCCGACCCGACTGGGTCAGGTCGGGGTTTTTTTTTTTTTTTTGGTAATCGGTCGGGCCGGGTTTTACAACAATACTTTTATGTTTGTATATGAAATAAAATTATCTCCGATAACATCATAAAACATAATCTCTTATATAAAAGGATTATAGATTAGAACACGAGAAAAACTCTTTCCTTGGGAGTCAGTATTATACGGGGATGATATCAGTATTTTGCAATCTTTAATTATAAAAGTATAAGAATTCAATCACGTGCTTTGTTCATGAAAAGAACTTCTATAAATAAATTTGCAAAAATGGCTGGATTAACTCCAACATACACTTCCTAAAAAAAAAACCAAGTGACTTAAGGAAAAATGTCTTTTCTACCATCATCAGTTCTAAAGCAATTGCTTTATGAGCTAAACTCAACACTTTACTTAACTGCTTTCTTCTGCCTCATAAGCCTCGTGTTTATGCTTAAGCTGAGAAGAAGAAACAAATCCAATTTGCCACCATCCCCACCAAAGCTACCCATTATTGGTCATATTCACCAACTAGGCACACTCCCACACCACTCCTTCCAAGCACTCTCTCACAAATATGGCCCTATCATGATGCTGCAGCTTGGCCAAATTCCAGCTCTTGTGGTTTCATCAGTAGATGTGGTCAAAGAAATATTCCAAAATCATGATACTGCTTTCTCCAACAGGCCCCAAACCACAGCTGAGAAAATCATCATGTATGGATGCAAGGACGTGGCTTTTGCACCCTACGGCGAAGAGTGGAGACAGAAAAGGAAGATCTGTGTTCTTGAACTTCTAAGCCTTAAAAGAGTGAGATCCTTTCGATCCATTCGAGAAGAAGAAGTTGCACAGTTGGTTGATATGGCACGTGAAGCATGCGAAAGAAAAAGGTCTTCTGTGAATCTGAGTGAGATGTTGATAGTAGCCTCAAACAACATAGTGTCTAGATGTGTTCTTGGACAAAAGTATGATAATCCAGATGGTAGTAGCAGCTTTGGAGAGCTAGGAAGGAAGATGATGGAACACTTAGCAGCTCTCAGTGTGGGAGATTTCTTTCCTTCATTAGGTTGGATCGACGTTCTTACAGGCAAAATACCAGAATTTAAATCCACTTTCCGTGCATTAGATGCTTTCTTCGATCGGGTAATTGAAGAACACAAGAGAATGAAGAGGGACGAAGGCCAATCCGATGATAAAGACTTCGTAGAGATACTCCTTCAAATTCAAGAGGGTGGAAAACATGATTTTCAGCTCACCCATGATGACGTCAAAGCATTTCTAATGGTCTGTTTCTCTCCCTATCTACTTCTCCTTTTCAGCACTTAATTCTTCACTTTGTTCTCGACCCATGTAAAGGGTCTCACCGGCTTTAAGTAATATTAGCTTTTATCCATAAAATCGAAATGACTTTTATAAATATAGAGTTATACCTCACTTATTTCTGAAACTCTAACCACTCTTACTTTGTACACATATAATTTTTTTTTTGGCTTTTAACATCTCTTGTTCACGGTGATATGCTAGAATACAGACACACCTAGATATGGGGTTTTCCAAAAACAAAAAAGGAAAGAAATGGGAGTGTAAAGATTTTCCTTTTTCATAATTTCAGGATATATTTGCTGGAGGAAGCGATACTACTTCAACACTTCTGGAATGGACATTTGCGGAGCTCATGAGGAATCCAAATGCCATGAAGAAAGCCCAAGAAGAAGTAAGAAGAGTTGTCGGGTACAAATCACAAGTAGATGAAAATGATGTGAATCAAATGAATTACTTGAAATGTGTTGTAAAAGAAACTTTAAGATTGCGTCCACCTGCTCCTCTTCTGATACCTCGAGAAACTCTGTCTGATGTCAAAGTAAAAGGGTTTGATATTCCGTCCAAAACAAGAGTATTTGTGAATGCATGGGCAATTCAGAGGGACCCTAAAATTTGGAATAGGCCTGAAGAGTTCCTTCCTGAGAGATTTGAAGAACAGCCAGAAGTTAATTTCAAAGGGCAAGATTTGCAACTAATCCCCTTTGGAACTGGTAGAAGAGGATGTCCTGGAATTTCATTTGGGGTTTCTTCCGCTGAGTATATGCTTGCTAATCTCCTATATTGGTTCGATTGGAAGCTGCCTAATGGTGTATCGATGCAAGACACAGACATGAGTGAGATAAACGGGCTCACTGTCTGCAAGAAAGTACCACTTCATCTTGAAGCTGCACCGTACTCATTTGGATCTACACCTAACATGTGAATATTTTTAGTGTCTTGAATAATGTAAAAAATAAAAATAAAACAGAGAGTGAGAGATTGAGAGAAGAAATCTCTATATATATAAAAGCTCCTCTATAAATAAAAATGTTCACTCAAGTATTCCTTTCTGACTTGACTCCACCAATCCTTATATTTATCCCCAACGCCATCATGCGCTATGTTTGTTGTGGTGAATTTGAGTATATCTTGTACCAAAAGAAATAAATAGGCAAATATGCATGGTTAAATTGTCTGAAAAGCAGTATTAAATTCAATGTGCATGGATAAACCCATAAACTCCTTTAAATGACCAACTTCCCTCTCTCTGTTAGTTGATAGGCTTTCGTGGATGAAAGACTACAAAACAACCAAAAGAAAAATGAAATCAATATTTATTCATGATCTTATTTCAGCGTTAAATATTTCTCTGCAGCAACGATAGCAGAACCCATTAGGAAATAGAATAACATAATAGAACAAGTATAATAGAAGAAGAACTTTTATTATATCAAAATTTCATTCAAGAGCAAAACATTACAACATAAACCTTTATTTGTATTTCTCACAAATCTCTCTTTACTTCCTTTTTTTATTTACTCACATAGTGCTTCAACACTTTCTTCTCTCACACCTTGACACACTATCTTTTTTCTCTTTCACACACACACAAATTTGGTGGATAAGATTGCCAACTCATTATGATAAGAATATAACTGATCACACATATATACTCTAGACACTTTTAGCTTGATGGTGTAGATAGCAAATTTTTTTACTTTTAACAGAATCCTAATTCGACCACGCCCTTCTCTTTAATGCATATTAACTTCCTACAAGTGTAAACCATATCTTTGCCTCAATTGGAAGATGTTAAGTTCCTACAAGTGAAATCTCCAGCTAACATAAACAGCTGGTGTCATTCTTCTCTAATTAACTTTTTTTTTTTTTAATATTCGTTATTAAAAAGTTAAGTTAGTATTCTATTGCCACTTTATACTTATCCAAATTATTAATTAATAATTGTAATAATTAATGAAAACTGATTCCTATTTTTACTTAATGAAACAAGTGACTCCGTTTCAATTTAAGAGGTTAAAGTCTACTAGAAAAGTGCATATATAAATTGAAAAGTCCAAAAAACTGCTCAAAGGTAACATGATAGATATACCGTTATAAATAACTAAGAAGGATTTCGATGAGAAGATCTGATGATACAGACGAACCGTTTGATACGGCTTTATGTTCCTTTTGGATTGAGCAGATAAATGTTCTTGGATTTTGCAAAGCGGCAACGTGCTAACTCGATAATCACGAATAAATCTTTGGTGCTGGTGTTGTACCAAGATTCAGTGCATCTCACCAATGAGAGCATTACACATTATAGGAGGGAGAAAAAAATTGTCAGAGAAAATAAAACTTTAACTGACATGTAATATTTTTATTGGTGGGATATACTGAATCTTTTGCTGCTACCGTAACACCAAAGATTTGTTCGATAATCACAAGCTCCGTTCCTCATCTACTCCTTTTGAATTTCATCCAATAATGGCGGTAGCAAAATCTAAAGCCATTGTCACTTTGTCAGCCGAATGAAACACGTATCTCTTTTGTAGCCTCATATTATTCTCCGTGTGTTTAAAAGCACATAACAAGAAGCAACAATATAGACGTAATCAACGCAAGAAACACACAAAATATGATATTCTCATACAAATAATTTCTGGCTAATTCACCGCTTAACTATAAAGGGGTTCGTCATTTGAAAATAGGTATAGAAAAAAGAACTGTGAGATAGAAGGAAGAATGGCTCTATTTCTGAAGCAAGTACCCTACGACCTTATAAATGCTAACCTTTTCGTGTTTCTTTCATGCTTCATCAGCATGCTGCTGGTGTTTAAGCTCACAAGAAGAAGCAAATCGAATCTACCTCCATCCCCACCTAAACTCCCGATTATTGGTAATTATCATCAGTTAGGAACACTTCCTCATCGTTCCTTTCAAGCTCTATCACAAAAGTATGGTCCTCTATTGTTGTTGCAGCTTGGTCAGCTTCCTGTTTTGGTCGTCTCCTCTGTAGAATTCGCCAGAGAAGTCATGAAAACTCATGACGTAGTTTTTGCGAGCCGACCCCACCTCACAGCAACAAAAGTCTTACTCTATGGATGTAAGGACGTTGCATTTGCATCCTATGGTGAAACCTGGAGACAGAAAAGGAAACTCTGTGTACTTGAATTGCTGAGCATGAAAAGGGTGCAATCTGTTCAATTCATTAGAGAAGAGGAAGTTGCTGTGTTGGTTAGTAAGATACACAAAGCCTGTAATAATGGTTGCTCTGTGAACCTTAGTGAGATGCTTATTACAACCGCGAACAACATAATCTGTAGATGTATATTCGGAAGGAAGTATGATGAAGAAGATGGCTCTGTTAATTACAGACTCAGAGAGCTTATGAGGAGGACGATGATTCAAGTTTCAGATTTCAATCTGGGAGATATGTTTCCTTTATTGGGTTGGATTGACTCTCTCACTGGCCAGATTAAAAAATATAAGGCCACTTTTGATGCATTTGATGCTTTCTTTGATCATATAATTGCAGAGCGTAAGACGGCAAGGAGGGACTCTGAGAAGAAAGACTTCCTCGACATTCTCCTTCAACTTGAAGAAGATGGTATGCCAGAGTTTGAGCTCACCCAAGATGACCTAAAAGCGCTCATTTTGGTAATTACTTTCTGTCCCTTTGTGTTTGTGTATGGAGAAAATTCACTAACAGAACTTAGCTGTAGGCATTAAACTTAAATATGAACTATTTTGTATTTGCATATATAATTTCAGGACATGTTTTTGGGAGGAACTGACACAACTTCAACAACAATAGAATGGACTATTGCAGAGCTTGTAAAAAATCCAGTGACAATGAAGAAAGCGCAGGAGGAGGTAAGAAGAGTTGTAGGGAATAATCCAAAATTAGAGGACAATGATGTTAATCAAATGGAATACGTGAAATGTGTTGTGAAAGAAACTCTGAGGTTACATCCAGTTGCTCCTCTTTTAGCTCCTCGAGAAACAACATCAAGTGTTAAACTCGGAGGATATGATATTCCTGATAGAACAATGGTTTATGTCAACGCATGGGCAATTCAGAGGGACCCTAGATTTTGGGAAATGCCTGAAGAATTTCTACCCGAGAGATTTGAAAACAGTGAGGTGAATTTCAATGGTCAAGACTTTCAATTTATCCCATTTGGTTCCGGAAGAAGGAAATGTCCTGGTATGACGTTTGGGCTTGCTTCCGCCGAGTATATGCTTGCTAATCTTCTATATTGGTTCGATTGGAAGCTACCTAGAGATGGTGCAACTGTTCAAGAATTGGACATGAGTGAGAAATATGGGCTCACTGTTAACAAGAAAGTACCTCTTTATCTCGAACCAATGCCGTACTTCAATCTCTAAACATTGATTGGCCTACTCCTTCCTTATATTGTGTTTTGTTTGTTTTTGGAATGCATGTGTTGTGGTAAAAAGTAGCAAAAGTGAGATTTTCATTCAATTAAATTTTAAAATGTGTAATAGGGTAATAAGTAGGAGGTAGGTTGTGGACAAACGATGGACGGAAAATATTTGGCCAATACAAGTAATAAAGAGGAAATAATTTTCTTATGTTGTAGGTAAATACTTATCTTATGTTGTAGAAACAAGATTGCAAGTGGGACCCATAGATAAGAGGAGAGAGAAAAAAAAAGAAATGGGACCCACCTAGCTTTTGTGTGTGTAGAAAATTTAATTATCTTATGTAAAAGTAGATAAATATAACCCTAAAATAAAATAACACACTCATTTTTATCTTCAGCATGCGAGAATTGCAATAATGAAATTTATTAAAAAGTTTTTTTTCTTTAAATGAATGTTTTATGCTACATCCTTTATAACTGACTATCATAGAACATATCCCATAAATTTTTAAATCTTTTTAAATTAAAGAGTATAAAATTCTCACTCAGCGGATATAAAATAAAGCACATGATAAAATACACTTAAAATTTAATTATACATATGACTGAGTCAAATACATTGATTTCTTATCTCTAAACTATTCTACATTGAGTTTGGATTTTAACTAAGCTTGTATACACGATCTTCATGAACTTCGTACAGTCCTCATAATCTTTAATCATGATACTTCATCCCATTCCAATGATACACATACTAACATGTTTACTCTCTGAAAAGGTTAGCATGAAAACAAACATAGTGAGATAAATCTCAGCAATATTGGGGTTTTCGAACTATAACCAATCCAATCACTTTAGTGAAAAATAACATTTTCTCAAATCATATCTATAATAAGAAAATAATATCATAAATATAAATATAAGCCTAGACATTTTTGGGTTCTTCATTCAGACATACTCAAACATTTGTGGGTTCTACATACAATGGGTTTCTACATACAAACGTATAAAGGAACGTGTAGTCTTTTTTTTTTTGGTAATCTAAGGGGGTTAACAACAACACCCCAAAGAGATCAATTCAATAAAATCGTTTTGAAATTACAAGGCAAAGACAAATAAGTCCAATACAAAGGCCAGATACCAGGGGGAGGATTTGAAAAAACACAAAAATTATTCTCAACAGGATAGTCTAAAGGATATTCAGAAAGTCAATATGCACAACTATTTTCTTCTCTAAAAACATGAACCAGGTGAACTTCCCAATTCTTTTGTAACCATACTCGAATCTGAATCACTAAGCGAGACTCTCGAGCTGCTCTTCCACTTCTGGAGAGCAAAGTGATAACTGAGCTTGAATCACTTTCTAGGATGCAGCGTCTCTAACCTCTAGCCCAAGCAAGTTCAAGACCCTTGAAGACGCCCCATAATTCTGCAACAAAAGCTGAACAATGGCCAATATAGTAAGCAAACCCCTCTATCCAATAACCATTTTCATCTCTTATAATTCCTCCATAAGCAGCACCTCTGTCATCGCTCTTGGTTGCACCATTCATGTTTAATTTCACCCAACCTGTGTCCGGAGGTAACCATCTAATAGGAACAGAAATGTAATTCTTGGTCAGCTTTGTTCCCTTAGAAGTTATCCAGGCTTGTGTATCTCACGAACCAGACTCTCTACGGACTGCAACTTGTATGCTTTCCCGTTATTCTCCACACCAAACGTATAAAGGAACGTGTAGTCTCTAATTGAAATGACTAATGTTCAAATTATGTAGGTTCTGTATATGAAATATTTTGTATGGTGGAGCTCAAGTCATTATAAGGCGTCCCTTACCCTATAATTATTTTGATCTTCTAGTGAATCAGTCACATCAGAATCATTCAGTAAAAAATTACATATTCTGTAATATTCATTTTGTACCAAAGAAATTCTTTAATTCTATATTCTTGATTCAAGATCATTCTTATAACTAATATGAATAAATTCATCAAATCTACAAACTCAAAGATAACACATAAATCAAAAGAATAGAAGAGATTCTGAAAAAAATATTTGAATAGAGTAACGGCACCTTCACAGCTTTTAAAGAAATAACTTTAAAATACCAATTTTCTTGTAGATATAATAATAAATGAAAAGAATAATATTAGGAGAATGAGATTTTATTCCCAATATTTCCTCCTTCTTATTTCCCCACTTCTTTTTCTCTTTTCCTTCTCTTATTCTCTTGGGTTTTTTTTCCTCATTTCTTTTTTTTTTTTGGAAATTAACATGAAGATAAAAACAAAAAACAAAAACTAGCTACAAACTCTGGGCCACCCTACTCCTATAGAGTCACAAAATAGTCTGCCAAGGCACCCTTGTGGAGGATCAACAAATACTTGAGTCTGCCAATTAAACTCATAAGAATAGGAGGCAAGCCAATCAGCCACATTATTTCCTTCACGATGAATATGAGAGATGTGCACCCTCCGGTTTCTGGTCACCAATTCTCGGATGCTTCTTACCAAAGGAAAAGATGGGTTTGTTTCACTACAACCATTTCTAATGAGACGTTGAGCCACCAATGAGTCCCCTTCCAACCAAATAAATTTGAATCCTTTGTTCCAACGGAGATTTAGGCCAACTAAACAAGCCCATAGTTCAGCATTAAGAACGTTTCCACACCCTAGATTCTTGCAGAAACCCACAATCCAATTTCCTGTTGAATCCTTTATAACCCCTCCAGAACCAGATTGCATAGTACTTGAGGAGCTTGCCCCATCAACGTTTAGTTTCATCCAATTATCAGGAGGCCTTGTCCACATAATGAACTTCTCCGAACGAGTTGACACTTGTAAGCCTGACATGCTTAACATTTTATTTGCATGGCTGACGCTTCCACAATACCCAAGCGCAGCCCTATGAATATTGTAACTAGTGCGAGTCGCTCCTTGAAACACCTGTTCATTTCTTGTTCTCCACAGAAACCAAGTTGTGATACCAAACAATAAAGACCAGCTTATTTCCTCATTCCAAGAACAATAATCTGATAAATTTTTCTAAAGCCAGACATCGATAGGCATACAAACAAACTCATCCCATCAATTCGGTCTCACTAAGATACTCCAGACTTCTAGAGCATAATGGCAGTTTCTAACTGCATGTATGTTTGTCTCATTTGCAAAGTTACACCTGGGACATACCTCTGAAGTAGTTAGATGACATTGATAGCGCCTAGAATTTGTCATTAGTTTTTCACTCCTGAGAAGCCAAAGAAAAGTGCGAACACGCTCTGGTCCATCCCACTTCCAGATATGACTCCATTGGTTTGAATTCCCTGCAGCAACATTACTGGTAATAACTCTATAGGCCGACTTAATCGAGAATAAACCATCAGAGGATTCAGCCCATATAACTCGGTCTTGAAGACCCATTATCAAAGGAGGAATGACATTTGCAATTTGAGCCAAAACATGGCCAGGAATGAATTGCTGAAGAGAGTCCCAATTCCAACCCCCAGTATTCATGACGTAGTCTGCTATTGAACAATTCACCAAATTTGGAAGAGTCGTGTTTGGGATATATATGCTTAGCGGACCATGATTCAGGAGCCATGAATCAGACCAGAACCGAGTCTGCCTACCATCACCCATGAGTACACGACTATGGGCCAATACCAAATCCCAACACTTAACAGTTCCTTTCCAGAGATTGGAGCAGCTCCTAGGCATATGAATGTGAGGAAGTAGACCCTCTTCCACGTTATATTTGCTCTTCAGAACCCTTACCCACAAAGCATTAGGGTTGGATAGGATATTATGGCCCACTTTCATGAGGAATGCTATGTTCATGTCCTTCATTTTTCTCATACCTAGGCCTCCTTGTTCCTTAGGCAAACATACTTGATTCCAAGCAACTAAAGAAGGCCGCCGACTTGCGCTCGAAGATCTCCACACAAAGCTTCTGATTTGTTTCTCAATGTCATCAGTTGTGCATTTAGGCATGGTGCAAAGCTGCATAGGATATAATGGAGTAGCAGCCAAAATTGCTTTGGATAGAGTGATTCTACCTGCTAAAGATAGGCTTGCATGGTTCCATGATTGGATTTTCGAATGAAGACGATCCAAGATATAGTTGAAGGTACCTCTACCTACACGTTTGTGATGTAAGGGAATACCTAGATAGCGGCCAAGGTCATGAGTTAAGGAGAATCCCATGCGTTGACTTAGGTCTTCCATTACAACATGGTTGACATTACGGGAAAAGAAAACTCTTGTCTTTCCGTAGTTAACCCTTTGCCCTGAGCTTGTGCAGAAGGTATTTAAGACTTGATGAATGATATTGGCCTGCTCCTGAGTGGCTTCAGCAAATAGGATCATATCATCGGCAAAAAATAAGTGAGAGATGGGGGCTCCCTTTTTATCACCACCGATTTCCAATGTTTATGCTCCACTGCAACAGAGATCAACTGCGCCAGTCTCTCTATGCAAAGAACAAAGAGATATGGCGAAAGAGGGTCACCTTGTCTGAGACCCCTGGAAGGTTGGAATTCCTGAGTTTTTTTTCCATTCCATAAGACATTCATAGAGCTAGATGACACATTCCATGATGAGATTACTGATATGATTGGGGAGACCTATATCCTGAAGAGTATCCCGCAAAAAATCCCAATTAATTCTGTCATAAGCCTTCTCCAGGTCCACTTTAATGGCCATCCAGCCTTTAGATCCACGTTTAGACCTCATAGAGTGGATGATCTCTTGTGCAATGATGACATTATATGTACCTTGTCTCCCTTTAATGAAACTGCACTGATTGAGCATTATTAATCTGTTCATCTGCAATTTCAAACGGTTAGCAATAATCTTAGTAACAACTTTGTAGATGACATTACATAGACTACTGGGTCTAAAATCCTTAAAAGACTGGGGGGAATCCAGTTTTGGGATTAGACAAAGCAAGGTTTGATTAACATCCTGAATTCTGGAAGGATTGTTAAACACGTCTTGGATGAAGCAACAAACAAAATCTCCCACAATGCCCCATTGAGATTGGAAGAACACACCATGGAGACCATCAAAACCTGGTGCCTTGTAGAGGCCTATTGAGAAAACCACATCACGAATTTCGTGGATAGTTGGAGGCCTATCCAAGGATTGATACTGAATTGTTTCAATGCTAAGAAACATGTTTTTGATTGGGAAAGCTGGTCGATGAATCATCTCTTCCTTGTACAAGTTACTGAAGAAATCCACAGCCATAGACATAAGAGTATGAGAGTCCCCTATCCAATCACCATTTTCATTTTTGAAAGAATCAATGCGATTCCTTCTTCTTCTGGCAGAAGTCAAGGAATGAAAGAATCTAGAATTGCGATCTCCATAGATAAGCCATTTCTTTTCTTTTCTTTTCTTACTTCTGTCGCTCTCTCTCTTCCTTTCCTTTATTTTCTCTCAAATTCTCCTCTCTCTCTTTTGTATAAAAAATTCTCCTCTTTCTGTTCTTTGTTTTTCCCTTCCTTTTGTTATTTGTTATTCTTTCCTTCTATCTTGTTGTTTCTTTATTTTCTTTTTGTTCCCTTGTCAGGTAATCATATATATATATAGGGGTTCTGGCAAAAAAATGTTTCTAAATGTAATCATTACACTCAGTAAATTGTAATGATTAGAACAATTAAAATTTAATTAACCTTTAACGAAGTAATCATTACCCAAGGAAAATCTAAATATCGTCGTTATCTTTTACTCCACGTGTCCTGCCATGTGATTATATATATATATATATATATATATATATATATATATATATATATATATATATGAGTTTATCGTTTCTCAAGCTGCTTGAGATAATTTTATCTCTGGCTACTAAATCATAATCGAACAAAAATGAATCAATGATGATAAAGGAAGAGAGAAAAAAAAGGAATCATAACCATTCAAAGTTGAATAAATTAATATACGGAAATAAATAAACAAAACGACATAATTTTGGGATGATCGAAGATAAACTTATCTCAAGTTGCCGGAGAAATATTTTTTCCACACACACACACACACACATATATATATATATAAGTTATACAATTATTAACCTTTAAGTATAATTTTTTCTATTATAATTTATAAAATTATAAATATATAGTGATTCATTTAATATTATTTTTCAAATCTTCTCTTCTTAAGGTTATTAATTAAAATATGTATTACATATTTTCGATGTACACCTTCTAAATGGAAATTTCGATAACTTCCGAGCACACCGAGTTAGCAACCTTGTAATTTTGATTTTATTATTTGGGGAAAGTGTGTATCATTTTGAAGGATATAAATTTGTGTCATTTTAAGTGAGAGAAAGAGATAAATCATGGGGGAGAGAATGAGTAAAAAAGTTTTAAAGATGTGGGTCCCACCTCTTTGTGAGAAGGAAATGATATAAGGTGTGTCATATTAAATGACACATATTTTTCCCTTATTATTTAGTTTGAGTTCTTTCTCTTATTATTTATTGAGGTTTCCACATTCATGGATTTATACGTTAAGGGGGCATTTGGTAGGGGAATTTTTTTTAGAATCATGGGAAAATGATATTGGGATTCTAATATGCTCATATTTGTTATAAGTAATGCAAAAATTTTCCCGGGTTTATGAGATTCCTAGAATTTTATTTTGTGAACCAGATTCCCATACTAGAATTGTTGGGTCAAGTTGGAACCTCAAGTCAATTGCGGAAGCGAAACAGTAAAATGCAAGAGAAGAGAGACGGATAAGAACACGATCAATTTGTTTAACATGGGAAAACCTCCAACGTGAAAAAGTAAAAACCCACGGGACACTAGTCCAGAATCAAACTTCCACCTTAAGATAACGGATTACAAGAGTCAAACCTCACTAGTCTTTCACTAGAGGTACAATCAAACATCACCTACAATGGTGGTAATATCAAACCTAAAGAGGTCTCACTCAAACTTCACTCTAGAGGTACTCAAATTCTTGCACCAAAAATTGGAGAGTTCCAACCTCATGGGACTTGAGCCAAGCATTGAAGAAGGAACAACTCCCAATAAATCTCCCCCTTTCGACTTCAATGCGTCGGGATCAACATCAGTCCGACACTTTCACAGCAGTCTTCGAATTTTCTTGCTGGTACTGGTTTTGTCATCATATCGGACCAATTCAGGTCGATGTGCACTTTGCCAAGTGCAAGCTGTCCATCCTCCACCACATCCCTGATCCAGTTATATCTCACGTCAATGTTCTTAGTGCGGGAGTGATAGGTCGAGTTCTTTGTAAGATAAATTGCGCTTTGGTTGTCACACTTCAGCTCGTACTTGTCTTGATCATGGCCCAGTTCAGAGAAAAACTTCTTCATCCATAACATTTCTTTCAAGCCTCATTTGCAGCTATGTATTCGGCCTCGGTTGTCGAAAATGCCACACACTTCTGTAATTTTGTTTTCAAGGAGATAGCTTGTAACACCCCGTGTATACCCGATAATGTTATCATACTATCGTATTAAGCTGAGCTTAATTAAATATGCGGAATATCTTTTTCTTTTCCAATTATGACGTCATTATACTTAGCCAAGTTGATTACATAATCAATTTCATAAAATAACGCCTGTATGTAAATTGCAATAAGACATCTACTGAAATACCTCAATATATAAATATAAAGTGAGTATCTAAGTCACGACATTACATCACGTAATCCGGACAATATCCTGATACATTAATACAACTTTAATAGAAAAAGGACATAACAAGTCTACGTGGCATGGACAATCCCCATGCTCACAAAATCAACAGCATAAACGACTAAGTCTCAACATAAATAACCCAAAGTCATAAAGAAGCTAAAAGCATAAAAACAGTAAGCATATCCAGCATCCAACATGTTAGCATATAATATCATCAATATCTAACTCAGCTCCAGCCTCCTGCCGCCTGGGGCCTCAACCCCCACATTACCAGATCCTGAAATAAGCATTTCCCAAACGTGGGGTGAGATCTCTAAACTAGAAATCTCAGTAAGACAAGGGGTCCTCAAGGATCTTCCACCCCAAGCTCACTTACATGTGCAATATAAGTTCTAAAAGCATTTATATCAATATCAGTTCCAAAACTATGCAGTGCAACAGATATTCATGCCATGTGTGTTTAAACTATTCTACTGGCCAGAGAAATGCAGGAATACGTCTATCACCCACATGTAGTACAAGGAACACCGCTTGCACCTAACCCATAGCCTCACCATGTTGTATGTACTACATACTCAGGCTTACCGTATAGGTGGAACACCACATGCATATCATAGAGGCACTAGCATATAACAGCTCAATAGCATTTCCAAAACATCAAAAGCATGTAACACAGCATGCATATAACCATACCCCCATGGGACATGGTGGAACCACAACATGGCTAAAACGAGAACACGAAAGCTTACCTTGCAAGCTCACTATCCAACCAAAGAGTCCACAATCTCAAAGCCCAAACACAACAGTATCACAATCTGTTATGGACCAATAATACATCATTACTCAAACTCTACAAGCATACACTTAAAGACAACGTCTTTCCTTTACGTTTTACGTCTTAAGGCTTCTAACAAAGCCACAACCCCTTAATCACATGATTCTGACTTAGTTCATTAATTACAGAAGTTCAACTTCATCAATCTAGGGTCCACAAACCCCCAATAGCCTATTGTACACACAGCACAGCTACTGTTCTACGAAATCCCAGAATATCCGCATATTCCTCGGGGACATATCCGGATATACAATATCCGGATGTCTCACTGACAATATCCGGATATCCAATATCCGGATATCCAGATCCCCATATCCGGATATCAATATCCGGATATCATATCCGGATATCAATATCCGGATATTTCACGGGCAAATATCCGGATATTTCGCGACAGAATACAGTTTCTGCATTTCGCGAAGATATCCCTCCAAGGTTCCATTTTTAACACTTCCAGAAGCTTCAACATGCATCTTAAGGTCCATTTAAGTTCAACTATCAGTTGGTTACATGTTTAACTCATTTACATGCAAAGACATCAACTTTAACTCCTTAAACTCATGAACAAAGGTTGGTGACACTTACCAAAGCCCAAAACAGAGGAAGAATAGCTCTTGGAGCTCACAAATCAGATGCTAAGGTACTGTCCGTCAAGGTGCACGAAAATAGCAACACAAAGGTTGGTCCTTTAACAACAAAGGCCACCACAAGGAACTCCAAATGCCAAAACAAAGCTTCTCACAACCCAAAACCATCAAGTCAGAACCAAAGCTTCCTCACACAACCCTTCAAACTCAGAAAACGACCAACAATACAGTCCCCAAGGCTAACTCTCCCCCTCACCAAGTGTTTAGAATGATGAAACAAGCATCAAAGGTGAATACTTGCTCAAGAAAAGGTGAAGAAGGTCAAGGAGAGAATTTCTGGTCAGTCACCACAAGGAACTCACGCTCAAAGTCTGTTTTCTAGGGTTGTGTGCCCTTAAGAAGAGTTTATAGCGGTTTAACAATAAAACACACAGTATTAACTTTAATTGCTACGCTTAGCATTTTAATCCCAAACTTTGGATTCTTAACCTACTTAATTTTACAAGAATTATCATATTTTTATTATATTTTTCGGAGCACCTTTCTGGTACGCGCTTTTCATAGCCAGTATCAGTTTCTGGCACCAGTTCTCATTATTTTGACTTGAAACTCGTTTTACAAGTCCTATATATCATTCTAGGAATTATCGTGCACTTATTATAACTTTCCGGGATACTTTTTGGTACGCATTTATACCAACTAGCAGAACCGGTATCTGCACTTTTCTTCCGAAAAGCGACTTTCAGCATTCTTAATCACTTATCATAATTATTAAAGCCTCTTAATAATTATTAGGGTCAATTATGGAATTTTTTCCTAATTTTCACATTTAATTAATTAATTTCCTTAATTAACGGTGCGAGTTCTTACATAGCTCCTCCTGCAAATGTCATCAAATATCTCGTCGTCGACTTCCTCGAGTCGGCATCTCTCCATAAATCAGCATCTGAGTAGCCTTGTAACTCAGCTTTACCTTCTCCTAATCGGAGGCATAAATCAGTTGTACCTCAGAGGTACTTAAAGATCCACTTCACTGCTTTCCAGTGTTTTGTGCCAGGGTTTGACAGATACCGGCTTACCATTCCAAAAGCATATGCTAAGTCGGGTCTAGTACAAACCATTGCATACATCAAGCTTCCGACGGCAGATTGGTATGTGATCTTTAACATCTCATCTTTATGTTCATCAGATCTCGGACATTGCTTCTAGCTTAACTTTATGTGTCCGTATAAGAGGGTGCTAACTATTTTGGCTTTGTCCTTGTTGAATCTCTTTAAAATCTTCTCAATATACTTCTCTTGACTCAGCCACAATAGCTTCTTTTCTCTATCTCGGATAATCTTGATTTCGAGAATCTTCTTTGAAGGGCCGAGGTCATTCATTGTGAAGGATGAGCTCAACGCCTTTTTTAGTGCGGCTATCCTCGATTTGTCTTTCCCTATAATAAGCATGTCGTCAACATATAACAACAAAATTAGAAAATCTCTGTCCTTATACCTCTTCACAAATACGTTGTGGTCGGCCTCAGTCTACAAACTTGTGATCAGTCATAAAAGATTCAAATTTCTTGTACCACTGCCGAGGTGCTTGCTTTAAGCCGTATAAGCTATTCTTCAAACGACATACTAACTTTTCTTGTTTTGGAGCTTGGAATCCTTCAGGTTGCTCCATATATATATCTCTTCTTCTAATTCACCGTGAAGAGATGTCGTCTTCACGTCCATTTGTTCTACCTCGAGGTCTATCGAAGCCGCCAAGGCTAACACGGTTCAGACCGAGGTCATTTTCACCACAAGAGAGAAAATCTCCTCAAAGTCTACTCTTTTCTTCTGATTGCAGCCTTTCACCACAATTATGGCTTTGTATCTCGGCTTTTGGTCGTTCTTGTTAGGAATGTGGCTTCCATACTCAAGAGGGGGGTGAATTGAGTATTACAAGATTTTCGCAGAAGTCCCTTTCTAGTTTCTAAATAATCATTTTAAACAAACTTTGATATGTGAAAAGCTAATCAATACATTCAAATAATCCATAATATATAATATATCATAATTATAGAACTTATTCTAGCACATACAAGATATCAGAGAAGCAATTAAAGTGCTAGAAATAAAGAGTTTAGAGTTTAGAGAATTGCAAACACAATATATCCTGGTTCGGTCACCACTTGTGACCTACGTCCAGACTGAAGCCGCTCGGTCAACTCTTTCACTAATGGTCAAGCTTCATGGGTGCTTGACAAACCTTTACAATCTTCCAAGACTTCGGATTCTTGGATACCTTACAATCTCCAAGTTTACGGGTACTTGACAACCTTATAATTCACTCCAAATTTACTTAGGTATTTGACTACCTCTTAAACAATGGGTTTCACAACCCTTTCAACTCAAGCATACAAGTAGAGAAATATTTGGAAATGAATATACACTCTCAAAGTGTGGATATACAACTTGAAGCACTATGGGTATATGAATTTTCAAGATATGAGCTCAAATATGTTTGATCTTTGAAAGATATGAAAGTGATAGTGTAGAAGCTCTCAAAGTATGCTTAATATGTGTAGGAATGATGCCCCAATGTTTTTGAGTCATTGGGAATGCATATATAGTATTTTCATTGAAAACTAGCCGTTTATAGCCGTTGGAAAACTAGTCGTTGGGAAACTAGCCGTTGGAAACTAGCCAATGGAAAACAAGCCGTTTATAGTCGTTGGGATCTCATTTGAAAAACTAGCCATTTTATAGTTATTTATAGCCGTTGGGATCACTTTTGAAAAACTAGCCGTTTTATAGCCGTTGAGATCTGTCGCAATGGTAATTGATTCTCAACTTGACAGCAAAAATATTTTTTCGTATTTTGGCTATAATTTGAGTTATACTTGTCGGATTGATGTGATATTGGTATCTTTGGAAAGATAAAAAAGAGATCTATAACTTTTATGAGAACACAAGATCCAAATCCATCATCTTGGATTCAAAAAATTGTATGAAAGGCAGCAGCGAATTTAAGCAATAAATTCTAAGTTCAAATGTGTTCTAGCTTGCTTCCAATCACTTTTTGTTAAAGATCTTGACTTGATAAATATGTTTTGAAGTTATAAAATATGTCAAGTATCTTTTCCATGGATTTGAAAAACATGTTAGAAAAACGTCTTGATTATATAATTTGAAAAACATCTTGACTTTGAGAAAAACTTTAAGCTCATGCAATGCAATCTATCATATACCCTCACATATATTCTAAGTCATAAAGATATATTCTAAATATGATTTTAGACTTAGCTTCATGTCTTGTGTCTTGGATCTTTTCTTGAACTTGATGCTTTGACTTGTTGGATATGACACTGCTTGACACTTTGTTGGTTTTGATTATTTTTCACCATGGTTATGATATTGAGCTTCTCTTAGATGTTGTCTCTAGTTAGTTGTCTTCGATCTTGGTGTTGCTCTTCTAATTATTCCTTGTTGCTCTTGATCCAATGATCTTGCCACTTTGATACGACATTATTATTCTTGTGTGGCTACATCATACATCTTCAATATCCACATATGGATGATGCTTTTTGTTCTTGATCAAAGCTCTTCTTTTTTTTTGTTGCCACTTTGTTATCATCAAAACATACTTTGTATCTACAGTTCTCTTCATTCTTGATTTTGTAAACCCACTTATTTTATAGAGCTTGTCTTCCTTCAGGTAACTCAGTCTGCTCATAAGTCTTATTTTCGTGCAGAGATTTCATCTCGTCTTGCATTGCCTTTTTCCATTCTTCTTTGTCTTAGCTACTCATTGCCTCATCATAACTCTGAGGCTCTCCGTCTTCAGCAACAACGGTATATTCATCAGGTGGGTACCTTGTAGAGGGTCTTCTTTCTCGAGTTGGATATCTCGGTTGTTCATCAACTTGAAAACCCAGTTCATCATTCTCATTCTGGATCTCATCATCAACTTAGACCTAAGTATCTTGGTCATCATTAGCTTGTTGCTCGTCTTCATTTTCTTCATTCTCTTCATTGGTTCCTCCCCCTGCTTCAGCTTGAACAGAAGGAATTGGTTCCTCACTTCGGACAGAAACTGGGACTTTGGGCTTTGAGATATCATGAATAGTCTCATCTTCATGAAAGATCACATCTCGGCTTCTCACTATATTCTTGTAGATTGGATCCCAAAGTCGAAAACCAAACTCGGATTTTGGTGAACAGAGATAAATACATTCCTTTGTCTTTGAATCGAGCTTCGCACTTTCATCTTTACGGATATGTACGAAAGCTCGGCATCCAAATATTTTCAATTGATCATAGGCCTTTTTCCGACCTGTTCAGACTTTTTCTGGAATTTCTCCTTCTAGTGGCCGTGATGGTGAGAGGTTGATCAGGTCAACCGCAGTTCTGACGACTTCTCCCCAGAATGATTTCGGCAATCTGACATTGTATAACATACTTGGACCTTCTTTTCAATTGTCTGGTTCATTCTTTCCGCCAGTACATTCAGTTGCGGAGTCTTGGGGCTGCGGTACTCACCACCGTTGTCAGATCGGACCACTTTCAGCTTCTTGCCAGTCTCTGTAACACCCCGTGTATACCCAGTTTGTTATCATATTACAATATTAAGCGCAAATCAAATAAATGCGGAAGCTAATTTTTTCCTTTCAATTATGACGTCATTATTATTAACCAAGTTGATTACTTAATCCTTTTCAAAATATTGCCTGTATGTAAATTGCAATAAAGATCTAACTGAATAACCTCATGATATAATTAAGTTTGTATCTAGTCACGAAACTACAACACGTAGATCGGACAATATCCTGATACAATTATACAACTTAAATCTAAATAAACATAGCATAATCAATGTGGCATGGACAACCCCATGTATAACACCTCGCAATTCAAAATCAAATATTAAAATATTAATTGAGTAATTAAGTGAAGGATTAGTGAAAAATCCTGAAGATTAGGCTAAAATACAAAGAAAGGGCAAAACGGTAATTAGCCAACACGCAACCCTAGGAAGATAAAAATTGAGTAGAAGGTCTCAGATGATAAAAATAACCCTGGAAATGGATTCAGAACGAAAAATTGAGTGGATAGGCAAGTTTCAGAAAAATCAATGAATAGTATTTTTACCGGGTAAAAATACCGCGGTACGATTGCACCGTTAAATGTGCCTGTTGAATTTTGAGCTCTAGGTTTCAAATATGAGTTATAAATGGTCTATAAAACTAGGAAATATGATTTCTGATAATATCTGATGGAATTCAATCAGTTTGGGGAAGCGTGCCAACGACGCGCGCAACAGTTTAAAACAGTGTTTTCTCCGAACGACCGGAAAACTCTGGATTCATCTGATCATGTATAATTAAAGGAGAATGGTTAATGTTAAAATTAGATTTTCTAAATAGGTTTTGAATTTATGGACATTTAGTGGAACCGGAGGGAAATTCAAATGAGTTTGAAATCGCGTGAGGTGGCGTGGGACCCACCCCACTCAAATCCACTTAAGCCACATCATCTCCCTTCACTATTCATCATCTTCTCTCTCCCTCCTTCCTTGCAAACCCGCAGCCCCTTCACCAACAACACCATCTTTGCTTCAAATTTTCATTTCATCATAACTTTGTCATTTTGGCACCAAATCAAGTGATTCTTGTCTTGAAACTTGATTGAAAACACCTTCTAAAGCCATTGGTGGTACTCTTAAGCCTTGAAACCCTCTCATTGGTGAGTTATTGGGCAAAATCAGCTGCGAAAATTTGGGGGAAAATGGAGTTTCATGGAGTCATTTGAGCTTCCATTGCTTGGAGGAGTCTTGGGTTAGCATCTAGCCTTGATTGTGAGTGTATTTCCATCCCATTTACATGGTTTGATCGTAGTTTATTTTCATGAACCCTACACCTTAATTTCGTGATTGGTGATGTTAGAGAGCTCAATTGGAAAATGTGTATTAAATGATAATGCCTTAGAATGATGTATTAAAGCTAGAAATGCCATGAAAAATTTAGTGGAAAAATATGGATTTTTAAATTAGAAATAATTGTGATGGTCATGACATGAATTTTTGGAAATGTGTTAAGAGGTTATTGGTGAGTTGTGATATAATTATATGATGATATAATGTGATTGGTTGAGGTGTGGAATTGTAAGAATTAATGGAAATTCCTTGGAGGTAGAACAATGTTGAATTTGGCCATATAGGGAAAAGAAAGAAAATGATGTGTTGAAGTTACTTGGATGACATGTTGTGTAATTAAATGGTATTAAAATGGGTTGTGTGGTGGTTGGAAAGTGGTAGAATCAATGGAAAATAATAAGTGGTGTTTAGGTACATAAAAGGACCTAGAGTGGATTAATTAGCAAAACGATGCTTAAAGACGTAAAACGGAAAAATAGCAATTGAATTAGCCTCTTGGCAACCTAAGAACGTGTAATAAAATGAGAAAGAAAATTTAGAAAAATAAAGTTGAAAAATGGCCTTGCTTGGCCGAACCTTCCAATGGGAGGGGAGGTGATTTTGTGTTTTCGCGTTCTAATGGAAATTGGCGTATACTGATAACTGTATATGGTTGTATAGGTTGCCGTACGTCGACTTGAATCCTGAACAGTGAATCAGTGGATTGCCCTTGGTCCTGGACCAAGTGGATTGAGGTGAGTGATTGAATCAATGCATGTATAATTGTGAATTAGCATGTATTGTTTGAGTTTTGAGTGATTGAGAATGTCCTCTGTGTAGGCATTCTGTTGTGTACCAAGTTGTGAAATAAGTTGCTGCGGAGCTAAGGGAAAGAACAAATTAAGGTAACCTCTTGGTACTGGGGCTTGTTCCCCTTTTCTGTTCCACCTTGCCAGTTGATGGCAACGGTAGGAAGTGTATATGAGTAGTGTAGAACAACATGAGCATGCATGCATTATCACAGTGGGTACTTATGTACCGAGTCTCTGGCCAGTAGACAGATTTTGCCTTCGGGCGTTTCGGACTTCCACTGGATAGGTCTCTGAGAGGAAGTTCCAGTTGACCTAGGGTCGTGGTGTATGATCCGGATAGGAGCACACTAGGAATGCCTCGGGTGTATATGGATGGTTGGCATCATGGTTGTGGTTCTTGGAACACACCTTGGATGATACCCGTAGGCTTATATATGCCGAGGACGTTGCGTGGTATTGGTAGCTACCATCCCGCTTCGTCGTATTTTATATCCCGATATTCCCCAGTTTCTCTAAATCCCTTGCTTTATCCCGTTTTGAAAGTGGTTGTTTTATACTATTGATATCCATCGAAGTGAACCATTGGGTGGAGTTTTCTCCATAACCTCTAGGTTACTGAGATATATCCGTATATCTCACCCCGTCTCGGGGCATTTATTTCAGGAGGTAGCAGTGGCACAGGAGTGGCGGGCAAGAGGCCCGTAGGATTAGTCATGGGAGCATTGTCATTACTTGTTCATGATATATATTGTGCCTGAGTCTAGTTAGTTATTATTTCATTCCAAGTTATGTTTAAAGTTGTAAATTCAAGTTCATATTTCAAGTTGTAAATTCAAGTTATGAATATGTACGTTGTTATATTTAAATGAAATGTTTTAAGTATGCATGAATATTGATGTAATATGATGGAAGGGCTTTAGGCCTATTGTAGGATGATGATTATATGCTTATGTTGAGAAATGACATGTAAATGGATCTTGTGATTGAAACAAGTTAAGGATTTTAAAGTGAGCATTATAGTATAAACTGTGTAATAAATATAAACTGAATTGGGTTGTAAGTGCCCCAAGGAATTGTTGGTCCTTGTGTGTGCCACCCATTGGATTATTATTGGATTATTAGGTACATTGAGGTATTAGTGAGCTTGTGTAAATTTGGGGATTTAAGGAAAAACAAAGGAAACTCTGGCGAACTTCGGGAGAGAATATCTCCCTCCACAGAGGTCCGATAGAGACGTGCCATGCGCCATTTTAAAGCTTGAGATGTCCCCTACATAGTGTCAAAATATGGGCAGATTCTGAGCTGCACGAAGCTCTGTAGAAATTGTGGAACACGGACTGTCCATGTACCTCTGATACAGGGGCTGTTCTGGTCCAGTTTTGGGAATTTTATTCCCGCTTCGTTTCTTGGTCAAATTAAGCGTATGATATATCAAGTCGAATATTGAGGTGTCTAGTTTATGGTGTAAAAATTTGAGGTCAATTCGATTAGTGGATTCAGTGCAGTAATTCAGAGAGTGAGGTATGTTTTGTGTCGTTTTGGGGTTGGTTGGCGGTTTTGCTTGTCCAACTTTAAACGGCGATAACCGGAGCAAACGAGCTCCGAATTGAGCGTGTGATAGCTTGTTGGAAAGGGAATTAAGTGAGACAAAAATATAATCTGAGAAGAAGGTCTGGTTGTGAACGGTGTGTTCGCAGAAAATTAATGAGTTAACCATGTTCGAAGAGGTAAAAACGTAGAGTTGAGAAATTGGCTAAGTGGGTTTATGGGAACCCCTTAGTAACTTATAATAAGTAAAGTAAGAAGTAAAAGTAGTTAAAATAAGTATTCCGCAAAAGTTTCAGTTACGGTCATAGCTTTTAATTATTACGCTTTTTATTGTTTTAAATGCTCGCGTAATAATCGGAAAAAGTTTATTCGCATTTTTATAAATGAATTGCTGTGATTGTAACTGCGCTTAATATCATATTAATGTTAACAATACCGGTGTACAACGGGCTGTTACACCATGCTCACCAAATAAGGCAACAAAGCCTAACAAGGTTTCAGCTCAAATAACAATATAAGGACAATAAAACATAATTAGTATCCAAGCATATCAGCATAAAACATGCATGCTTTAGTCAACTAAGCTCCGGCCTCTTGCCGCCCGAGGTATCAACCTGATGTGCCTCTGGCAAGTGCGGTTTTTCAGTATTAAAATTGATAAGAATTGGGTCATAGGAGAGCAATTTAAATACATATTTGCTATTTATATTGATTCTTTCTATGTCAATACTATTCACCTTTTGATTGTGTTTTTACAGGAAAAAGAGGAGTGAAAATTACAAATTATAAAAAGCTTGTTGACGCGACTCCACACACAGGAAAGTTTCATGTTGCATCATGTCGCTTAGGCCAAAGTCCAGAGAAATGGCGCAACTTGGCGCCACAGTGGCGCAAGTTAGCGCCATGTTGCATAGTACAAATGCCAGAGAATTGGCGCTAGTTGGCGACAGAATGGCGCAAACTAGCGCCACCATGCCAACCAACGCCCAAATGGAGCAAGATGGCGCCAATAAATGGAGCAAGATGGCGCCAATGTTAAAGAAGAATGGCGCCACTTGGCGCCAAGTTACGAGGAAGCTTCACCGGTTTTTATAAATTGGACAATAGCTCCGCGCGGTATGGCGCCAAACCGGCGCCAACTGGCGCTGGGTTGCGAGGAAATTTTACCGTGTTGTCTCGGGGGTATTTTTGGAAGAAGAAAAAGGGATTTATAAATAGGATCTTCATGACAGAATTGGGGATTCAGACCTATTCCATTCAGAAGGAGGCCGACGACAGAGCTCAGGAGGATTCGTCCACAGTTCTTCTTCTTCTTCTTCATCTATTTAACTTTAATTTTATGCTTCCATTGAATATTGAATTTTTAGCCATGATTATGCTTGGCTAGTTACTTTTTATTGTAGTTAGGGTCACGAGCCCTATGTGAACCCTTGTTATGATGGATTGATTTAGTTTTACTCATTTATGTAATTATCTTTGTCTCTACCCTGTGCGTATTTTCTATTTTCTTTATTAGAACTGATCAACCTGATAGTTGAAAATAGTTTGAGGGTTAGAACCCTAGATATGAATATTGGGGTTTTGATCTTGAAAGGGGGTAGGATAACAATTGGTATGCATGCTAGGAATAGATGTGTATTTAATTGCGGATGCTTAAATTATTGTGTCCATTGCTTAATACCATGAGGAACATTACAAGGAATTGGGGTTCCAATTGGGGATTAAAGGGTTAACCTTGCAAGGAATTGAGGGTTAACTAATAACTATTCTTAGATAATATTTTATCCGAGTAATTATATGAATAAGTATTGTGAATCAATCCAAAGTAATAAGTGGGGATCATAAGGTGAGTGCGCTCTAGCTACAATGTTTTTCTCATATTTTTAAAATCAATTCTCATTGTTATTGTTTTATTTCTCTTAATTAAAAATTCAAAAACAAGTCTTTACTTTTATTTCTTATTGTTACTCAAAATCAATTCGCAATTTTTCCAAACAATAAACCGAGTTTTCCAACTTAAGGGGACTGGTTATTGTAGTACTTGGTTTACAATCCCTGTGGAGACGATACTCTACTTACTTTCTATATTACTTGCGTGATCGGTATACTTGCCGGAGAACATCAAGTTTATTCTTCCACAGTTCTTCTTCTTCTTCATCTATTTAACTTTAATTTTATACTTCCATTGAATATTGAATTTTTAGCCATGATTATGCTTGGCTAGTTACTTTTTGTTGTAGTTAGGGTCACGAGCCCTATGTGAACCCTTGTTACGATGGATTGATTTAGTTTTACTCATTTATGTAATTATATTTGTCTCTACCCTATGCGTATTTTCTATTTTCTTTATTAGAACTGATCAACCTGATAGTTGAGAATAGTTTGAGGG
Organism: Gastrolobium bilobum; assembly: GCF_033153095.1. Lineage (NCBI taxonomy): Eukaryota > Viridiplantae > Streptophyta > Magnoliopsida > Fabales > Fabaceae > Gastrolobium > Gastrolobium bilobum. The sequence goes on along the minus strand of NW_026899136.1, from coordinate 37,467 downwards.
TTAGAACCCTAGATAGGAATATTGGGATTTTGATCTTGAAAGGGGGTAGGATAACAATTGGTATGCATGCTAGGAATATTGCGTTCATTGCTTAATACCATCAGGAACATTGCAAGGAATTGGGGTTCCAATTGGGGATTAAAGAGTTAACCTTGCAAGGAATTGAGGGTTAACTAATAAATATTCTTAGATAATAATTTATCCGAGTAATTATATGAATAAGTATTGTGAATCAATCCAAAGTAATAACTGGGGATCATAAGGTGAGTGCGCTCTAGCTACAATATTTTTCTCATATTTTTAAAATCAATTCTCGTTGTTATTGTTTTATTTCTCTTAAATAAAAATTCAAAAACAAGTCTTTACTTTTATTTCTTATTGTTACTCAAAATCAATTCGCAATTTTTCCAAACAATAAACCGAGTTTTCCAACTTAAGGGGACTGGTTATTGTAGTACTTGGTTTACAATCCCTGTGGAGACTATACTCTACTTACTTCCTATATTACTTGTGCGATCGATATACTTGCCGGAGAGTATCATGTTTTTGGCGCCGTTGCCGGGGATTGTTAATTCCAATATTATAAATAACCGTTGATCTTTGAGATTGGATTTTTATTTTTATTTTATCTTGTTCTATGTTCTGCCGGTGCTACTAACATATTTTTCTGAGTTTTATGTGAGGTAGACTTGCTCCTAAAGACTTTGTATTTGATCCTGAAATTACAAGGACTGAGAGGAGACTGAGGAAAGTTGCCAAGCAGTTAATTTGGGAAGATTTCAATAGAGAACCTGTACAACCAGTACAAGAGATGGCGGGTAACAACAATGCAAATAACCCACCTCCACGATTGTTGGACACCATTCTGACTCCGGTGTTCAATAGGCTAAATTCAAGTATAATCAGGCCGACGGTGGAGGCAAACAATTTTGAGCTGAAGCCAACTTTGATTACTTTGGTGGAAAGGGTTCAGTTTTCTGGTGCTGAGGAGGAAGATCCTCATGAGTTCATAGATCAATTTCTGATGATCTGTGACACTACTAAGCACAATGGAGTGTCTGCCGATGCTATCAGGCTTCGATTATTCCCTTTTGCTGTTAAGGGAAAAGCTCTCAGATGGATAGAAAGGTAGCCAGCTAATATTATCACGACATGGGAAGACTTGTAATCAAAGTTCTTTGCCCATTTCTTTTCTATGGAAAAGTACAACCAGCTGGTGAATGAAATCACAAACTTCTGCCAACTTGAAGGAGAATCACTGTGTGCAACCTGGAATAGATTCCAGGAACTCATCCGAAAGTGTCCGCACTATGAAGGAGACGATGACAGAAAGGTGGCAATCTTCTTTAATGGCATCTCTCCTGAAACAAGGTTGGTGATTAATAGTGCAGCTGGAGGTTCTATTCGGCAAAGTACATATGAACAAGCCATTGACTTGATAAAGAAACTGGCAAGGAATGAGAATGAGAGCGTACCAGCTCAAATAAAAAGAGGAGTGATAAAGCTGGAAAGCAATGATGCTATGCTTGCTGAACAAAAGCTGTTGTCCAAGAAGTTTGATAGCTTGAATGAGAAGTTTGAAAAATTTCAAGTGTCCAAGGTTCAATCAACTCCTATGGTTTGTGAATATTGTAAGGAAGCTCATGAGTCTAATGAGTGTCCCACTCTAATGTGTGATAATCCACAGCAGTTGCAAGTGAATGGGGTTTGGTATGAGCAGAAGCCCCAACAAAATTTTCAAAGAAATCAGAATTCTCCTGGAAGAAATAATTTTCAGAGGAGAGGTCAAGGAGGTGGTCTTGATTATAGTTCAAACAACTTTCTGCAACCTCCTCCTATTCCACAGAAGGAGCTTTCTGATTTGGAGAGGTTAGTTAGACAAATGGCTCAACACTCCAATGCTTTTATGGAGGAGACTAGAGCCAATACCAAAAACACAAATGCTTTCATGGAAGAGACTAGGGCTAATACCAGAAACATGAGTGCTTCGATCAGAAATCTGGAGAATCAAATTGGCCAGCTGGCCAAGCAAGTTGCTGATAGAACTCCAGGTAATTTCCCTAGTAACACAGTCACCAATTCAAGGGAGGATTGTATGTTTGTCACCACTAGAAGTGGTAAAGTGGTAGTAGCTCCAAAAAAGCCGAGCATAAATGTGGAAGATGAAAAGAAGATGGATACTGCAGGTGAGCCAGAAAATGAAAAAGAAATTGAAAAACCTGCTGAAGTGGAAAAGCCAGTTGCAAAGAAGAAGTTTGAACTGAAACCAGAATATGTGAGGGCAATGGCACCTTATCCAGAAAGGTTTAAGAAAGATGCTCAAAAACAGCATTATGAAAGATTTCTGGATATATTCAAGAAATTGCATATCAACATTCCCTTTGCTGAAGCTCTGGCTTGCATGCCTAATTATGCCAAGTTCATGAAGGTATTGTTATCAAGAAAGCATAAGCTGCAGGAATGCCAAACTGTAACACTCACTGAGGAGTGTAGTGCCATCCTACAGAAGAAGTTCCCACCCAAACTCAGTGATCCAGGGAGTTTCAAAATTCCTATTGAAATTGGGGACACAAAAATTGGCAGAGCATTATGCGATCTTGGGGCTAGCATTAATTTGATGCCCCTTTCTATTTGTAAATCCTTGGGGATCACCAAGTTGAAGCCCACTTTGGCATCTCTTCAACTTGCTGATAAGTCTTTGAGGAAGCCTAGTGGTATTATTGAAGATGTTCTTGTGAAGGTGGACAAGTTCATCTTTCCTGCTGATTTTGTAGTGTTGGACATGGAATGGGGAGCTGAGATGCATCTTTTGCTGGGTAGACCTTTCTTGGCCACTGTTCGGGCCATGATTGATGTTGAAAATGGAAAGTTTAAGTTAAGGATGAATGATGAGACAATTACCATCAATGTCTTTGACTCTATGAAACAATCTTCTGACAAAGGCGATTGTTTTAAACTTGATGTTTTAGAGCAAGTGGGGAAAGAAGATGGTGCCCCAAAAATAAAGTTGAAGGAGCTTCTTGAAACTCTTCAACATACCTTCTTGGGTAATAAGGAGGCAGTGATTGAAGTACTGAAGGAACATGAGACTGTCATAGGGTGGTCTACTTCAGATTTGAAAGATAAAGATCCATCTTCCCGTACCCACAAAATTCTCAATGAAGATGATGACAAACATGGGAGAAAACCCCAAGGGAGGCGTCATCCTATACGGAAGAAGGTACTGAGAAAGAAAGTGGTGAAACTCTTTGATACGAGTTGGAAGAGACACCGGGAGCTGAAGTTTGACAAGAGACACTGAGACTCTATCTCTCAGAAAAATCAAAGCTTCAAAGAGTTCTTAACATGGCTTCATGATTTGAAACAAATCTGGGAATGGTGGTCTCATACACCAACGCATCCAGCACCACCGGATCCTCCATTTGCTGAGTCATCCCACGCTGCTGAAGGGGGATGACATGGAGGGTTGAGTATATCTCCTTGCTGATGGAGATCTTGTATATTAGTTTATTTTTCTATTTCGTATTTTATTTTTTAGTTACTTTGTGTTAGTATATTTTTCTCTGATGTTTTAATGTGTGCATTATATTTTCTTCTATATACCACTGTTTGTTCTATTGTGCAGGTTTTTCTTCCTTCTTGTGGTCTAATTATTGCTGAGGACAACAATTCTCTAAATCTGGGAATGGTAGACTTGCACCCTAGAACTGCAATTCTTCTATCAGGGGAGATATTCTAACTCTTTAATTTTCTTAGTTATTTTTATAGTTATTTTGTGTGCTATATCTCAAAAAAAAAAAATGTTTCAAGCAATTCTCAGGTTTAAATGTGCTTATATAGTTAATGTGCTTGACTGAATTCTTGGAATATATTGTATGACTTTCTGGTATGACATTGCATAGGCATAATTGGATTGCATGATTGCTCGTTTGTCTGAATTAATATTGTGAAATTCTGATAATGTCTGAGGTCAATTTTCTTGAGTCTGCATTGATACCATAACTGTGAGGTTTGAGCCTAAACACTGAAATTTTTGCTGAGAGGCCTCACTGTTGTAATACTCTAGAACTTGATCTGTTTCTCTATTATGCATGCATTGATTGATATGATAAAGACATTTTGTTCTTATTAGCTTATGGCCAAAATAGCCCACCTGTATGAAATTTTCCCTTGTTAGCCCCTTTGAGCCTGAACTTATTTGTTGATAAATGACATGTGCCTGATTTATGGCTTAGCCTATTTCCATGTGACTTACCTTGATTGAGATTGAATCACTGAATGTGTTAAAAATAAAATAAAGAAATTGAGGTAAGCTCCACAAAGGTCAAGTAATTAAGGGATGAAAAATTCATCTATGCCCTTATAAAAAAAGAAAGAAAAGAAAGCAAGAAAAAGGAAAAGAGTAAAAGGTGGCTGGAAGGAATTAATTCCCGAAATTCTGTGGGAATGTTAGTGGAGCAAAATCATTGAGTTGAATGTGTTAAAGTGAAATAAATTTAGTTTTTCAATCTCATTGTTGTTTGAGCTACTAACCAGATTTTCCTACCTGTTACCCCGACCAAGTTACAACCTGTGAAGTCCTTTAGATCAATTGATGCATGTGTTTGATTCTTCATTTTTAAGAATTTTTGAGAATATGATCAAGCCTATGGTAGTGTTATAGCTTTGAGTAATTGAGTGCTCATGATAGCCTTAAACACTGAGTGTTGAGTGAATATTATTATTATCTGTGTGAGGGGTAATCAATGTAGACTTGCATCTTTAAGAAGCCGATGACATTATTGGGAGTTTATGATGTTGAGTCAGGCATGCATAGGATATTGTGTCTGAGAGTATCTCTGGAATGTTATGTTGGATTAATTAAATATTTCCTGGATTGAGTCTTGTACATTGCTGGGGACAGCAACGTTTAAATTTGGGAATGGTTTGATGTGCCTCTGGCAAGTGTGGTTTTTCAGTATTAAAATTGATAAGAATTGGGTCATAAGAGAGCAATTTAAATACATATTTGCTATTTATATTGATTCTTTCTATGTCAATAATATTCACCTTTTGGTTGTGTTTTTACAGGAAAAAGAGGAATGAAAATTACAAATTATAAAAAGCCTGTTGATGCGACTCCACACATAGGAAAGTTCCATGTTGCATCATGTCGCATAGGCCAAAGTCCAGAGAAATGGCGCAACTTGGCGCCACAGTGGCGCAAGTTAGCGCCATGTTGCATAGTACAAATGCCAGAGAATTGGCGCTAGTTGGCGCCAGAATGGCGCAAACTAGCGTCACCATGCCAACCAGCGCCCAAATGGAGCAAGATGGCACCAGTTGGCGCCAATGTTAAAGAAGAATCGCGCCACTTGGCGCCAAGTTACGAGGAAGCTGCACCGATTTTTATAAATTGGACAGTAGCTCCGCGCGGGATGGCGCCAAACCGGCGCCAACTGGCGCCGGGTTGCGAGGAAATTTTACCGTGTTGTCTCGGGGGTATTTTTGGAAGAAGAAAAATGGATTTATAAATAGGATCTTCATGACAGAATTGGGGATTCAGATCTATTCCATTCAGAAGGAGGCCGACGACAGAGCTCAGGAGGATTCTTCCACAGTTCTTCTTCTTCTTCATCTATTTAACTTTAATTTTATGCTTCCATTGAATATTGAATTTTTAGCCATGATTATGCTTGGCTAGTTACTTTTTATTGTAGTTAGGGTCACGAGCCCTATGTGAACCCTTGTTACGATGGATTGATTTAGTTTTACTCATTTATGTAATTATCTTTGTCTCTACCCTGTGCGTATTTTCTATTTTCTTTATTAGAACTGATCAACCTGATAGTTGAGAATAGTTTGAGGGTTAGAACCCTAGATAGGAATATTGGGGTTTTGATCTTGAAAGGGGGTAGGATAACAATTGGTATGCATGCTAGGAATAAATGTGTATTTAATTGCGGATGCTTAAATTATTGCGTTCATTGCTTAATACCATGAGGAACATTGCAAGGAATTGGGGTTCCAATTGGGGATTAAAGGGTTAACCTTGCAAGGAATTGAGGGTTAACTAATAAATATTCTTAGATAATAATTTATCCGAGTAATTATATGAATAAGTATTGTGAATCAATCCAAAGTAATAAGTGGGGATCATAAGGTGAGTGCGCTCTAGCTACAATGTTTTTCTCATATTTTTAAAATCAATTCTCATTGTTATTGTTTTATTTCTCTTCAATAAAAATTCAAAAACAAGTCTTTACTTTTATTTCTTATTGTTACTCAAAATCAATTCGCAATTTTTCCAAACAATAAACCGAGTTTTCCAACTTAAGGGGACTGGTTATTGTAGTACTTGGTTTACAATCCCTGTGGAGACGATACTCTACTTACTTTCTATATTACTTGTGCGATCGGTATACTTACCGGAGAGCATCACAACCCCCGAGGTACCTGAACCTGAAAATGTGCCCCAAACGTGGGGTGAGATCTCTAAAAAGAAATCTCAGTAAGACAATGGGTCCTTAAGGATCTCTCCACCCCAAGCTCGCTTACATGTGCAATATAAGTTCAAAAGCAGTATAACAGTATAAGTTCCAAAATCAGTGCAATACAGCATATAATCATGTCATGTGTGTCAGTATCACACTGGCCAGAGAACATGTAGGAATTACATACGTCTACAACCTACAATAGTACAAGACGCTACTTGTACCCACCCTTGGAATCACCCTCTTTTATGATGCTACATATTCAGGCTTACCTCTAGGTGGAACACAACATACATATCATAAGGCACTTGCACTTAACAGTTCATTAGCATCTCAATAAATCATTATTTCATAAAAGCACATCATGCATATAAACCATCCCTCCATGAGGTATGGTGGAACCAAACATGGGCAAAACCGAGGACACGAAAGCTTACCTCGCAAGGTAACAATCCAAGCCAAAGTCCACACTAGCCCAAGGTCCACAAACAGCACCCTCATAGTCTGTTTATAACAGAAATGATCATTATTATTCATAGCTCAACATTTTACTAAGTGTTTAAGGCTTTCCAACTTGTTTTAAGTGATTTTAGGCTAATTCTGTATGAGGTATTCGAATACTCCTCGATGAGTATTCGAATACTCAATGTCTCCAGAAAGTATCCGAATACTTTCACTAAAGTATTCGCATTCCACTAAGTATCCGAATACTTTCCCAACAGTATTTGAATACCACAAGGTATCCGAATACTAACACTACAGTATTCGAATACTACCAGTATCTGGATACTTCCACTAAGGTATCAGAATACTTTTCTGCCCAGAAAAGTCTCCCAATACTCCTTCAAGAATATTCGACTACCTGCTGATGAGTATTCGAATACTACACGAAAAATATTCGAATACTTATCAGACAGAATACAAAAACTCGAGCAGTTTTCTGCATAAATCCATTTTTAAGGGTCCAAACACGATTTGAAGTCTAATAACTCCATAAACAGATGTTCATTTATACATTTTAAACATTGTTCATCAATCTTTAACTTAAATGATCAAAGTTTCCCTTTTTAATGGTTTAATCAAGCTAGAATCATGAATATACAAGAGAGGTGATCGTGGTATACCTCAAGCTTCAAAAACTCAAAAAATGGGACTGACTTGGAGCCTCCAACACAGCTCCAAGATTCTGACTTTGCCAAACCACGAATTTGGCCCACAAGCTTGGTCCTTTATACCAAAAGGTGACTTCTTGAAGTCACAAAGACAAGAAGAAGGCTTTCTCAACTCACACCAAGAAGTTAGCCCCTAAACCACCACTAACCAGAGACCAAACACTCAGAAAAGGCACATTTCTCCCTCACCAATCACACACCCAAGTGTTTACCACATTTGGAGGAAGAATCAAAGAGGAAGGTTGCGTTTTTTTCGAGTTTTCATGAAGAAGAAGATGGTGGCAGCTTGGAGACTCAAGGCTTCAGAAATAAACTCACGTAGGAGGCTGAGTATCAGCCTAGGGTTTAGTGCCAAGCACGATTTATAGGCGGTTTAAGTTTAATCACACTGTATTAGCACTAATATCTACGCTTATCATTTTAATCCCAAACTTTGGATTCTGAACCTAGCCGTTTTTCTAGGATTTTTCATATTTTAATTTTAATTTTTGCAACACTTTGCCGGTACGCACTTTTACGAAGCCGGTATCAGTCCTGACGTCAATTATCATTATTTCGACTCCAAACTTGTCATAATAGTCCTAGATATTATTCTTGTGATATATACATACTTTTCATAATTTTACGAGATACTTCATCGGTACGCACTTATACCGTGATGCAGAACCGGTATCTGCACTTTTCGTTAGAAAAACGACTTTTAGCATTATTAAGCCCTTATATTAATTATTCAAGTCTTCTTATAATTATTCTAGGTCAATTGTGGAATTATTTTCTAATATCATAATTCTATCATTTAAATTCCTAAATTAACGGTGCGGGTTCTTACAGTTTCCCTTTCCACCATAGCATAAAACTCTTTAAAGGATTGGAGTACCTGGTCTTTAGATTTTAACAAATAAACCCACACTTTGTGGGAGTGGTCATCAATGAATGAAACAAAGTACTGAGCTCCTCCAAGGAATCTCTCCGACATTAAGCAAACATCAGTATGGACGAGGTCAAGAATATACCTGTGTCGCCTGGGTTGGTCCGGCTTCATAAATGAAACTCGGTGCTGCTTTTCAGCTAGGCAGTGTGTGCAGCTCTCCAGCACTTGCCTTTTCAACCCGGTCAATAATTCTTTCTTGTTCAGGATTTGGAGCCCTTTCTCGCTCATATGGCCGAGGCACTTGTGCCACAACTCCAAGCTATGCCCATCTCGAACAGAATTGGTTTCTCCACCATTTATCTTTCCTTGCATCACTAAAGTATTCAAATACTACCAAGTATCTGAATACTTCCACTATAGTATTAAAATACCACATGGTATCTGAATACTTTCACTAAGGTATCTGAATACTTTTCTTCCCAGAAAAAGTATCCCAATACTCCTTCATGAGTATTCGACTACCTGCTGATGAGTATTCGAAAAATCTACGAAAAGTATTCGAATACTTATCAGACAGAATGCAGAAACTCATGCAGTTTCTGCATAATCCCCATTTTAATGGTTCTTCCATGATTTGGAGTACAAGAACTCCACAAACTGAAGTTCATTAATGTATTATAAGCATAGTTTATCAACCTTTAACTTTAATGATCAAAGTTTCACTCTTTAATGACTCAAACAAGCTCAAATCATGAAATTTCAAAAGGGATGATCATGAGTTACCTCAAGACTCAAGAACTCAGAAAAGTGAAGTGATTTGGAGCTCCCAACATAGCTCAAAGGTTCTGATTTTGTAAGGCCACGAATTTGACACACAAGCTTGGTCATTCACACTTAAAGATGGCTTCTTGAAGTCACAAATGCCAACTAAATGGCTCCCACAACACACACCAAGAAGTCAGCACCTCACACTCACAAACTAGAGGCTGACACTCAGCAATGAAGCACCCAACTCCCTCACAAGGCCAACTCAAACCTAGCTATGGTGTTTTGCTGAAGGAACTATGAAAAAATGGTCTCTTGATTGAGTTTCACCAGGAAGAAGAATGGTGGAAAGGTGGAGACTCAAGGTTGCTGAAGCACTAGTCAGAAAAGATACGTAGCATGTATCAAATCAGCCTTGGGTTTAGTGTCCTAATAGCGTCCTTTAAGTTTTAATCCCACTGCATTAGCACTAATAGCTTCCTTTATCATTTTAACTTCAAACTTCAGATTCTTAACCTAGCCATATTTCTAGGATTTGTCATAATTTTATTATAATTTTCGCAGCACTTTGTCGGTATGCGTTTTTACGCTGCCGGTGTCAGTCCTAACGTCAGTTCTCATTATTTCAACTTCAAATTTGATATACCAGTCCTAAATATTATTCTAGGAATATTCGTACATTTATTATAATTTTTCGGGATACTTCACTGGTACACACTTATACCGTGAAGCAGAACCGGTATCTGCACTTTTCGTCAGAAAAGCGACTTTCAGCGTTATTAAGCCCTTGTAATAATTATTTAAGTCTTCCTATATTTATTCAAGGTCAATTATAAAATTTATCTCTTAAACTCATAATGAAATTAATTAAGTTCCTAAGTTAACGGTGCAGGTTCTTACAACGATCAATTTGTTTAATGTGGGAAAACCTTCTCCAATATGAAGAAGTAAAAACTCACGGCGCACTAGTTCAGAATCAAACTTCCACCATAAGAATAATGGATTACAAGAGTCAAACTTCCATAATCTTTCACTAGAGGTACAATCAAACGTCACCTACAATGGTGGTAACATCAAACGTCCCTAAAGATGTCTCACTCAAACTTCTCTCTAGAGGTATTCAAAATGCTTTTTCATTTTTCTCATATCTCTAAACCTCACACACTATAAGCTTATATACGGGAAGGAGATGATTCTAGACATTGAACAACTCAAAAGATGTGTCCCTTAAGCCTTGCACCTTCATTTATGGAGAGACATTGAACCACTCAAATGTTATGACCCTTGAGCCTTGCACCAAAAATTAGAGAGTTCCATCTCTTAGGACTTGAGCCAAGCATTGAAGAAGGAACAACTCCCAATAAGAATACCAATGTATGGTATTTTCGGATTTCACCTGTGGGAATATTTAAAAAAAAAATTAGGACAAAATTGCCCTACTCTCTTCGTTCCAAGTTTTTGTTCATGTTCGTAATAACTGGAGAGACACTGCTCCGTCTCCAGATCTATAATGGAGAGACAGTCCGAACATTATAGCCTACCTGAATGTGGATCAAAAATTGAATAACGAATCCCCAAAAAACTGAACAAAAATCACAAGAGCAAATTTCACAAGTTAAAAAATAAAAATAACCTAACCAATGCACAAGAAGAAATCAATTTTTTCTCAGAAACATTGAATCGCTTGTAACAATTTCAGTAAAATTCAAGGAGTTTTGGAAATAAAAAGGTAGTAGATCAACTACCGAGGAATGTAAGTGGAAAGCGTGCAGTGTATTAGTCAACGAAAGATCAAACCAGTCAAATACAAGAAATACAAACAAAAAAAAGATCAAATGCATTATTAATGAAGAATCGAACAAAGATATTGATAAGAATTTCGAAGTGGTAAGAAAGAATGGAGAGGACCTTCTTCTAACAGAAACACCCTGGTATAAATGAGATGACAGTAAAGTGATGAAGTGTCGATTGAAATGAAAAACGATAGTTTTGTAAAATTACCTGACAATCTAATAGTTGACAATGACAATCAACTAAACATAGACTCGATAAACTTAAGCAGATAATTTTGGTAATATTTGGTATATTAAATAACTTTTTGATAACATTTCTAGTTAATTCACTTTTTCACTGTATTCCTGAGATTCATGATTCTCGATCTTCTTTACCAAAAGTCTCCTAAATTCTTCGGTTACCACGATTAGCACAACTGTGTATACAAATGGGATGAAAATAGGGAGAAATAACTACCAAGTAAATTAACTGATAAATGATTATTCTAATTTAATTGGTGATTTTGAGTTCAAATTTCTAAGAACATAATTATAGTCATATTAAAATTTAATAAGGACTAGAGAGAATTTTGTTATTTATATAATTTTATTAATCTTGAATCACATTAATCGAATAATTTAATAAACATATGAATAATATAAAAAAAATATAATGACACAAGAAACAAATTTTTTTTTTTTGTTTGCTGATTAGATTTGATTTTGACAATGTTTAGATATTAGGACTCCGTGCTTTCGGGTTGTCGGGCAAAAGCAAAAAGCTCTTTTTCCTTTTTTGCTTTGTTTTTTTTTTTTGTTTTTTTAATAATCGGCGGGACACGTTATCTGCGTGAACTTTAACAATATATCGAACCGACGGTGCATCCAATTCTTGGAGGCATTTTCTTGCTGTCTTGCCAATGTTATATGCTTTACTTAGGAAAAAATGTATATCATATTAAATAATATAATTTGTATCATCTTATAAATACAAAGAAATGTGAATTTATTAAAAAATAAAGACAAAAAAATAAATATTTGAATCTAATTTTTTTATGTTTATGAAATGATATAACTTGTGTTATTTAAAATAACACACATTTTTTCTTTTAATTAAGGGACAATAATTGCAATGTGAAAGAGGAAAAAATTAAAAAGAAAAAGGAGCAAATGTTTATAATGGTACAGCTTTTGTCCCAAAAAAGTAAAAACATTTTGTTTTCCAAAAGGAATAATTTTTAGTTAAAAGTTTTATATGCAGTATTTTAATTATTTTTTTAATTCAATTAAAATAAATTATCTTAAACGCACTAAAACTTTTGTCACCATCAATAGCGAAGTCAGTAGATTATATGAACGAATTCGAATTCGGATTATAACTTCAACTCTATAAATTAAATTGACATATATTTTGATTTAAAAAAATACATATTTTTTTAATAAGGTTATTTGATTGTGTACTTTTTTTTAGAAAATACACGTTATTTTTAGTATTTTAGTTTTGAGTTGAAACTGGCTTCCGTTAAATCATTATTAATTATGCAATTATATAAATTTGAAACATATTTTCCTATGATCTATACGTTTTCGATTTTGTCTTACTAAAGCGAGTCAGTCTTAGGTCTCCTTCAACTTAGTTACAATTAAAGCTCCTCACACACACATTCTCAAATATATATTTGATAAAAATTGAACTCATATTCTTTACGCAATTAGTTGAGCTTGTATTTTCATTTTTACAATTTTTAAATAGACTCATATTAAAGCGAGTCAGTCTTAGTTGAACTCATATTCTCTATTGAGTTATAATATATAATTTTTAAATGGACATTTTTAGGCCAAGCATAGGCCGCTAACTGCACCGTAACCTAACTAATTATTCTTATATATTTTCAATGCACGTCTTCTCAATGCAAATTAACTAACTTTATAAGCTCACCGAGTCAGTAACTTGTCATATTCATTCGATTATTTAGTTTGGGTTCTTGCTCAGAACAGTGATTAAAATGTTATTCTTTATCAAGTTTTTTATTTAAATATCACGCGAACAATATTATTTTTCAATATATTATGTAGAGAAATTTGCTGGATACTGTAGCGAACTCAGTTTGCATATGTCATATTTCTAGTGGACACCAAGTTCGCTACATGGGATAACGAACTTGGTTGCATTATTTTACAATATACAATGTGACGTTATTTGATTATGCAACCAAATTCGCTACACCATGTAGCGAATTTGATATCCACCAGAAACGTGACACATCAACAAGCAAACTGAGTTCGCTACAGTGCCCAACGAACTTGCTTACGTGGTATATTGGGAAATAATTAACACTATTCGCATGATATTTAAATAAAATTTTTGATGAACAGTAACATTTTGATCACTGTTCCTTCCTGCTCCTTGTCATTTATTGGAAAATATTTTTAAATTCTGGGAGTATTTGAAATTCGTTTATTCTTCTTACAAAACTAATTTTTCTTTCTCTTTTTATCCGTGTTAATTTTTTATCTTTCCTTATTTATCTTCTCTATTTTCACAAAGAGACCACCAATCAATAATGGTCCCGGAAGATAAAAAAATGCTCTCCTTTTATTGAGGTTTTCCATATTCAGGGATTTTGGTTTTCTAGTGCTCCCTTCATTACAGTCACAGGCTCACAGCTAATAGGAGCTGTGTATGAGAGTGGGTTGAAGAATGGATATAATGACACATTCTTTAAAATAAAATAAGGAAAACTTTAAAAAAACTCCAGTAAGTTTTCCCATAATTATTTATTTTTTTTTTTGAAATTTTTAATTATTTACTTCCTTACTTAAAGTTTTTTAATCACTTATCCGCCTAATTTAATTTTTCATCCAAAACTAAAGTTAACAGAATTATAAAAAAAATCCAAAACTACCCTAAAATAAAACAAAGAAGGAACTAACATATTAGGCCAGCCTGAGAGGCTCTAAGGCCGAGCTTTTAAATTGGAGCATGAAGCCTTTTAATTAAACGAGTTTTTGTACAAGTCCAAGTCTGGTTCCAACCAATTTTAGGCATGTAAGCTCGGGCCTTCACGAGCTGAGCCAAAGGCCCTGGTTTGTTTATCACCCCTAATTGTGAATGTTTGCATAAATTTTTTTCAACTTACACATATGAAAGTGTCAGAATTTGTTTTCACTCAAAGATTCTAGTTGGAACCAACATCCAACTACCAAAAATTCAGTCTTGAAAGAGCCAAACAATATCCAAACCTTTCTTAGGTGTAACCATTCAATCCTCACATTCCTATTTTCTACTGAAACCACAGACTCAACCATATAAAATATCCTCTTCTAATCACATGCCGAAGGAGCAACAAAAAGAGCCATATAAAGAAGCCACACAAAAAAAAACAAAAGGAAAAATAAATAAATCTGACCTTCACATAAGTAAAACGAACTCAAGATGAAAAATTCCAAACTGAATTGTCATCTCTATCAAGTGACACCAAGAAAAGATCACAAAAAAATTACACAAATAAAATATAATAAAAAAGAATAATTTAACAAGAGTAACCTCAAAAAATTCTAACATGCAAATAACTATCAATTAAACACACACACATACAAAAAAAAAATCCAAAATCCAAAATCCAAAATAAGCGTTGACCACGAAAAGGATCTAGTTCACCATAAAGGGTGGGTTATGTTGTGCGAGAGTTGACTTTTGGAGGGAAAGAAGACAAAAGGGTCGTCAAAAACATAAACACAAGGGGCATAACCACAAGCTTAGACAAAGAGAGATATGCATATAGATCTATGAAATCCAACACAACAATGCTTAGAAATTTTTTTCCTCCTTCTATTTCGAAGCTTACAAAATTTTCTCCTCCTATTTCAGAGCTGTGTAGTGTTGTACTTTGCGTTCTCTGTCTTCCTCTAAAGTGATAAAGAAGAAGGCTAGGGCGAATCAGATGAAGACAAGGCGACGCAAGTCGCACGAGATATCAAGGGTTCTTCTACATTATTTTTTTGTTTTATTTTAAGGGTAGTTAAGGTATTTTACAAAAAAGTTAACTCCGTTAACTTTATTTTGAGATGAAAAATTAAGTTAGGGGGTAAGTAAGAAAGAAATTTTATGTAAAGGTGTAAATGATTCAAAATATTATGAAGGGAAGTAAATAATTCTAAAGAAAACTTGCATGAATTTTTTTTAAGTTTTCCCAATAAAATATGATAAGATGTCATTAATGGGGAAGAAATTTCAATACATGAAACATCATCTATTCAAATTAAAAAAAAAATAGTAATCTAATTGTATTTTTCTATCATTTCAGTATTGTCGGGTTAAATGTTTTTTTTTTTAATTGGTGGAGCACGTCTATTTTGGAATTATTTTTAGAGGTTTATGCCTATGGTGGTCCTTTTAGGGGTGTTTACAATCTAGATCCAATCCCTTCGGTTGGATCATGTAATCATCCATTCAGTTTGTATTTTTTTTTTTTCAAATCCGATCCAATCCAATCCAATTTTATTCGATTTGAATTGGATTGGTTTTCAATTTTTTGAAAAGTCTAATTTTTTTATTATTATTATTTGCAAATAATATATCTTTTGTATAGATTGGCTTTGTAAAGGTTGTATAATGATTACAGTGCAATCTAAAAGTATAAGTAAACGATAATCTAATTTTTAATATAGTACAACAAAAAGTTGATATTGAGTAAACTCGATTTCAAGTATTTATCACATGTTGGATAAGAAGCAAATTAGACAATAACAAAATAAGGAAATTAATCTCAATTACTAATACAGAAAGATATTAAAATAGTTTTTTATTTTGAGATTTGGCATATAAGTTTTATAGTAATATCACATTCACGTGAAAATTGTAAAACTAAATAAAACAAGGGGTTTGTTTTTCTCATATTGCATGAGAAAACAAACCCTTCTTACATGAGAAAACATACCATAAAAAGATGTGTCATTCTTTTTTTTCTTTTTATAAATAGATGGGTCCCACACTTGATGTATCTATGACATGAGATTAGGATTTTCCTACAACATAAGATTTATTTTTCCCATAAAATAAATCCTTAACTCAATTCAAATGCTATATTTATGAAGCAAGAAATTCATACTTAGTATCCTATCCAAAGGTTGAAATTACAATTACGGTAATAACGAAAATTTGCTAGAATGTACCAATAAATTTTCTTGGATAGGCTAATGGGTCTTGGGTTTAAAATTTTTTGGAGTATGATTGGGAAATATACCCAAGTAGGTAGAGGAAATTAATATATTTGTTCATTTTGGATTGGATCGATTTTCACCAATCAAATCAAAAATCGATCCAATTAATATTTGCGATTTTTTTTTGGTTTTTGATTTTTTTATTCGGTCATCGAGGTTTGAATCGATTTAGATCGATTGATGGGCATCCTTAATCCTTCCAACAAGTGCGTGTCACTTGAAGAATTCTCTTTCTCTCTCTCTCTCTCACAGAGAGAGAGAGAGAGAGAGAGTTGGAGTGCTCCAGAAGCACAGAGCCTACAAATCTTAACCAGATACTCATCCCAACCTAATATACAGGGTTGGCGAAATGGGCCAACCCGGCCCAGCCCGACCCTACCCGCATTCAACTCAAAAAAAACAAGTCGGGTTAGGGTTGGCTCGAAAAAAAAAAAGAGCCAGAAAACCCAACCCGACCTGACTCGAGTCGGGTTAGGGTTGGCTCAAAAATATGGCTCATGGGTTGGCTTGAAGAAATAGCTCGCCAGTTGGCTCGAAAATTGGCTCGAGGGTTAGCTCGTTTTCAGCCTATTTAAATGACCCTGTAGTATTAATGCACTAGCTATGTGGCTTCCATCAGTTTAAACAAAGGGTTACAAAAAATGAGAAATAAAAGCAAAATATTTTAGTTTCGAATTTTCTTACAAATTTGCATAACATCAAGAAACAATCAGAACCACTTGCTACCAAGTGGGTAAGATATTTGAACCAAACAGAGCCAACACAACCTAACAATATAAAAATGGCAGGGATGTGAGAAGATTAGGGACTTAGGTTTAGAGAAAAAAGAAAAATGATGACAGCATGTGTGGGTTTTGTCCATTTTTGTATATTATATTTCGTATTTTTTTATAAAAAAAAAAAAATTCAACCCTCGAGCTAGCTTGTTTGACCTGCAGGTTGGCTTGTTTTTTCACGAGCTGGCTCGGGTCTAATAGGCTCGGGTTGACAGCTCATTTCTTCTAACCCAACCCGTCTCATTTTTGACAGATTACGAGCCAACTCGACGGGTTGACTCGTTTTTGCCCACCCTACTAATATATATAGTAGATTCTCTCACTTTGTTTTTGATGAGTTTGTTATTTTTTAGAATAAATACTTTTAATTTTATTCCTTAATAAAAAAAATAGGAATCTATTTTAATTCTTTAAAAAAAAATTATATTAATCATTTTTAAAGGATTAATGTGGATCTTTTTTAAATTTTTGATAGACACAATTTCAAAGAACTGAAATTTCAAAGGAACCACAAATCGACTTTTCTTTTCTATGCGATTAAAATGGGTTCATGTTTTTTCTATTGTATTTTTTATATCAATATTTTTTATTTTTTATTACCGAAAAAAAAATAACAATAGAGACGCACTCCAATCCAACTGATGGACAATAATTGCAATGAGAATAGACCTGAAGGAAGTGAGAAACACATGTAGAGCAATGTAATGGATACGATAAATAATATCTCAATATATATTTATCCTTCTAGTGACTACCAACTGAAATGATCCAAGGAAGAATGGCTCTGCTATTGTCATATGAGCCATACTCAACCTTTTTCTTTTCTATTTTCTGCTTTGTAAGCGTTGTGTTGGCGCTTAAGCTCTTAAGAAGAAACAAATACAATCTTCCTCCGTCTCCCCCAAAGTTACCCATCATTGGCAATCTTCATCAACTTGGCACACTCCCACATCGCTCTTTCCGAACACTTTCCGACAAGTATGGCCCTTTGATGTTGCTGCAATTGGGTCAAACTCCAACTCTTATAGTTTCATCAGCCGATGTGGCCAGAGAAATAACAAAAATACATGATGTTGCTTTCTCCAACAGGCCTCAAATTACAGCTGCAAAAATCTTTTTCCATGGATTCATGGATGTGGGTTTTGCACCCTACGGCGAGGAGTGGAGACAAAAAAAGAAGATCTGTGTTCTTGAGCTTTTGAGCCAGAAAAGGGTGGGATCTTTTCACTCCATCAGACAAGAAGAAATTACAGAGTTGGTTGATACTATACGTGATGCATGTGCGAGTAAAAGATCCTCTGTGAATCTAAAGGAGATGTTGTTTGCAGCCTCAAACAATATTGTATCTAGATGTGTTCTTGGACAAAAATATGATACTCCATATGGTACTACAAGCATTGGAGTGCTAGCAAGGAAGACTATGAAATTATTGGCAGCTTTCAGCGTTGGCGATTTCTTCCCTTCATTGGGTTGGATTGATGTTCTTACGGGCCTAATTTCAGAAGTTAAGTCCACTTCTGTTGCATTAGATGCTTTCTTTGATGAGGTAATTGCACAACACAAGAGAAGCAACAAAAACGATGACAAAAACGATATTAAAGACTTTGCAGGGATCCTCCTTCAACTTCAAGAGGGTGGGAAGCTTGACTTTGAGCTTACACAAGTTAACCTCAAAGCACTCCTAATGGTTTTCTCTCAATCTATCTATCTATCTATCTATCTATCACCTTCGAATTTTCAATAGCATATGTACTAACATGCAGTCGCACTTGTACATGGTGATCACAAGTTGTTTGCACGTTGAGTGCCACCATTATAAAAATGGTCCATGAAAAAGATGGTGTGTGAATAGCTAACTTTTCTATAATTTCAGGACATGTACGTCGGTGGAAGTGACACTACTTCAACCAATCTGGAATGGGCTTTTGCTGAGCTCGTTAAGAATCCAAATACCATGAAGAAAGTCCAACAAGAGGTAAGAAGAGTTGTGGGGAAAAAATCAAAAGTGGATGAAAATGATGTGAATGAAATGAACTACTTGAAATGTGTAATCAAGGAAACTTTGAGATTACATCCACCTGTTCCCCTTTTGGTTCCTCGAGAGACAATATCAAGTGTGAAACTAAAAGGGTATGATATTCCCCCCAAAACAAGGGTATTTATGAACGCATGGGCAATACAGAGAGACCCTGAATTATGGGACAATCCTGAAGAGTTTCTTCCCGAGAGATTTGAAGGTAACCAAGTTGATGTTAAAGGACAAGATTTTCAATTGATCCCATTTGGAATTGGGAGAAGGCAATGTCCTGGAATTTCATTTGGGCTTGCTTCTACAGAGTATATACTTGCTAATCTTCTATATTGGTTCGATTGGAAGCTACCTAAAACTGGTGTATTGATGCAGGACTTAGACATGAGTGAGATGAATGGACTCACTGTCACCAAGAAAATACCACTTCATCTTGAACCAATACTATACTCTTTTGGTTCTAAACCTTGACATATTATTGTGACATTATTGGTCTATGAAATGTTATGTCGCTTTTATTCTGGTATTTTGTTTTGTTTCTTGAATGTTGTTTCACTTTTCATTCTCTTTGTACTTTGAAGTGGAAGATATTAATAAATTTTATGGGGTGTGTTCTTACATTCTAGAAAACATGGTTTAAGCTTCATTTTGTGATTGCGATTCGAAGATCAGTTTTTTTTTTTAAGAAATTTTTTTTCGAGATAATTTGAGAACAAAGTCCACTGGTTGAGTGTCACATTATTATGTGAAATACGATTACTTTTTTATTTACAAAATTGAATTTTATTTACCAAAAAGAAAAGGACTATTTTATGCTCACATAATTCCGTTCTAATGTTGACAGATTGAAAGTTAAAGGATGTTTCTTGGGCGGTGTCATAAGGGATGTTCAAAATACTTTTTTAATCATTTTTAAAGAAATTTTAAAACGAAAAAATTGATGTAAACTGGGAGAAGTTATTCCATGGGCCAGGCCTATAAAATATATAAATGCTTCCTCTTACATGTAAAGAGAAAAATAGAAAAATAAAAGAAAAAGCAAGGATAAAATGGTCAACAAAAAAAATTGATTGTGAGTGGGACCAAGGAAAAATTCCATGGGCCGGGATCATAAATTTTTTTTTCCCGTAAACTGGATATTTGCTTTATAATTAAGAATAAAGTATTTTAATATCACAAGAGCATCGAGTGATGAGAAACACTGTCATTCAAAATGAGACACCTGTAGGATCAGTGGCGGATCCAGAATTTTTTTTTTATGTGTGCACATTTATGACGTGGGTTCTGGGGCAGCGTCCCCGAAGATTTTTTTGTAAAGGAAATTTTAAATGTATTAAAAATATATAAATAAGAAAAGAAAATTTTAACTTAACATAAAAAAATTAATAATCAAGAGTCAACTAAGCTGTTACAATAACAAATAAAATAAATATAGAAAGTTACCTTTCATCGAGACTTGTCGAATTACTATGAACTTACAATTATTTATCCTCCTTCAAATTTTAGATAAGATCCCGATTTTAACTACCATGGTTAGGCCTATGTTTATTTTTTTCTTTTCAATCTTCCTAATTTTTTTTTCTTTTTATTTGATCTAAATCATCCATCCCTTTGGAAAAAAAACTCAATTTTTTGAACAGGCAACAGGCGTCCGCCAGTGTGTAGGACTGTCTTGGTTATCAAATCAGCATAGATGTTTTAATTTTTTTTTTTGGTAGCCTTAGATGTTTTATTTTTAGTAGAGAGATATATGAAACAGTTAAAGATATCAGGAAGGTAGAATATTCTTTCTATCAAAAATTCCTACTTGCCAATTTAATATAACTATATATTATCGATAGTATATCAAAAGTTATTTATTTTTTCTCTTTAGATACTTAGAGATTATATGCTGAAAAGTGATGCATTTACAGTTGACTTATTGCATTTGTTTCAATCATTGATTCAGTAAGCTCAAAGTCAATCAGAATTGTGACATAATAAATATGGTCCAATTATTAAAAGAAACAACAATTTAAAATATAATAAATTACAATTAAATTTAAATTCAAATTAAATTGCAAATCGTAAACATTGCAAATATGTTTACGATTTGTTTGATAATCAAAAAATGAGATCCAACAAGAAAGATGATAACAAATTAATAATAAGAATATTTAATAATAAGAATATCCTGCCCATAAAAATATTTTAAGCAAAATAAGGGCGAGGATGGGGTCTCACCACCAGCGAGCGTGTTGCCACTCCTAACTCCTAAGTCCCAGACTCCCAAGTACAGGTCATAGAATCCTCAGGGGGTGTTTGGTTCAAGTTTTTGGAGAGGATTACCGGTAATCCTTCTTTGGTAAATGTAATTACCACGTTTGGTAGAAGGAATAAATTACGATTCCCAGATATCAATGGATTACCGGTAATTTGATTTATAAAGAAAAGTCACTATTCAGATTACCAAAAATAATATGGTAATTCGGAATACCAATCAGAATACCAAGTAAAAGGAAAACACAACAATAAATTTTGAGATAAAAATATCCCAATACACATAAAAATCTAGACCCAATCTATCAATTACAAAAGTAAAAATAGTTTGGGGTTATTTTTGTAAAATAACCTCATATTCCAAGTCATATTTCGTTCTAAACCAAATATGGAATCAGTAATTTTTACCCAATATTCCCGGTAATATTTTGGCGAACCAAACACATCTTTTGTAAGATTCCAAGTAAACTCAATTTCTACTGAATTCTCATTAATCATGATTCCCGGTCACCAAAAAATTTCTCTTGTACCAAACACACCCTCAAGGTAAAGTGTCTTGTACTCTTTTGACTATTACTCATTAACTTATAAAATCTCTTTGTCCCGTGACTGCGGTCTCTGCATACAAGTGGGGAGCCATGTTTACTTATTATTTCCCGCCATTACTTGGATGGACATATATTCTTATCATCTACCTAGTATTATGTCCTCTCTCGAACATTATTCATAAACTTTAATTATAAAATCTCATATCACCGACTGCGCATTTTATGGTGGAGGTGGATCACATCAATAATAAACTATAGTAAGTTTCCGCAAATTTCAATAGAATCCAATTGATTATTTATGTTAGGTCTCACCCCTTATCTAATTTTGATAATAATAAATAAGTGAAGTCAAATTATCTAATGATTTGTTTAGTTTTTAAAAAGTTATTGCAGGACTTAATTTGTAATTAATTATGATGAAAAAAATACAATACAATTGTCATGAAATCATGAAGATCGAAGATGCAAGATAAAATCTTAGATTTCATGTAATAGTTGGATGAGATGAATACTAATAATGTCTTGGATTAGAATATTTATAGTTTTGGAAATTAAGGAAAGAAGATTTAAAAATTTTATTTTTAATCCAAATAGATTTTTAAGATTTGATTTTTGATCTAAAAAAGAAAAAAGTTAATTTAAGATTAATTTTCTTTTTAAAAGATTTGATTTGATTTCATCTATTTTTGGAAAGTTAATTTGAAGATTTTGGAAAGTTAAAATTAATTATTTTCAAAAAGATATTTTGAAAAGTTTTCTTAAAAATCATGATAATCTTTAGATTTTTCATTAGGATTTGATTTTGAGAAAAAATTTATAAATACCATACTTGGTTCTTTTCTCCATAGTGGCACTAAGCTTTTAAGATAAAAATGTTTTAGTGACTTTCAAAAGAAAAATATTTTTGAGAATTCAAGAGAAAAAGAGCACATTGAGCATATTATGAGTATTTCCTCTTAATGTACATTCAAACTAATTCGGGAATCAAGACATGAGCAGATTCATTGACTTCACAACTTAGGTTTTAGTTGTACCTATTTGTTTATTACTTAGAAACATGTAAGGTAACCAATTTTAATTGGATTTTCTTCTTGACCTTGGATAAGTGATGAGCCTCTAATTTATTATGTATTAAAGATTAAAATAAGCATGAAATGGATTTAAAAATAACCAAAAATGTGAGGTTTTAAGGAAACTTTCTCCTTAATATAAAGAGGAAAATTTGAAAGAAAAAATCATTTTGACACGAGAAGGGAGCGTAGCGGAGCAAAGAAAATATAGAGATAAGAGACCATGGCATTATGCTCTTCAAGCAAGAGATAAAGTGAGGCTATTCTACAATGACAAATGCCCTGGTAATAGAAATTTTTTGAATGCGGCTGCGAATGGATCTCTATTGACTAGGGCTCTAGCTTTATCTTTGAAACTCATTGAAGATCTGGTCGCTGAGGAGAATGACAATGTGCCCAGTTCAAAGAGGGGCATGCTTAAAGTGAATAGATTTGACATTTTGATGACTGGTCATCAAAGATTGCAGAAATAGATGGAATCTCTCACAAAGATGGTTGCTAAGAATTAGATCTTTGTCGTCAATGCTGAAGATCCAATGATTTGTGATATATGGGCTGAGGGACACCTAACTACAAGTTGTCCGTTAGATCAACTTGTTGATGTTAACTACATGGGTAATCCAATCAAGGAATAACTATCAGGGCAATAACAACATGGGTGGAAGAATAATGTGGCTCCCTCTTACAATCCACAACCACAATAGCCGCAATAGTCTGTGCCACCTAACTCATTTTCAGCTTTGGAGAAGCTTGTAGAGACAATGGCCATGACCACTAATACTTTTTATGCCAGAGATAACGTCAAATTTCAAGAATCAAGAGGCCTCAATCCGTAATCTTGAAACTCAGATTGGATAGCTGGCCAAACAATTAAATGAAAGAAATTCGGGGACAATGCCTAGTGACACTATGGCTAATCCAAGGGAGAACTGCAATCACTACTCAGAGTGGAAAGGTGATCCAACCTCAAGAAAAGTCGGCCAAGGTAGATGAGACAACTAAAGAAGAGAATAATAAGCAAGAAGAGACTCCTAAAGGTTTTGATAATGCGAGCTATTTTGGAGGGAAGATTATTGTAACACATCGTGTATACCCGGTTTGTTATCATGTCATCGTATTAAGCGTTGCTTAATTAAAAATGCGGAATAAACTTTTCTTTTCAATTATGACGTCATTATTAATTACCAAGTTGATTACTTAAATTTTTTTCACAAAAACATTGCCTGTATGTAAATTGTAAATAAAAAATTATCTACACTGAATAACCTTATAATATAAATAAGTGAGTATCTAAGTCACGGAACCACAACACGTAGTCCGGACCATAATCCTGATAAATTATACAACGCGAATCTAAAACAACAAAGTTAAAGTCAATGCGGCATGGATAACCCCCATGCTCACCAAATAAGGCAACAAAGCCCAACAAAGTCACATATCAAATAACATGATAATAAATGTCAAGCATGTCATAATCCAACACATCATCATAAAAGCATAAATCTCAACTCAGCTCCGGCCTCCTGAGGTATCAACCCTCGAGTTACCTGAACCTGAAAATGTGCCCCAAACGTGGGGTGAGATCTCTAAACAGAAATCTCAGTAAGATAAAGGGTCCTCAAGGATCTCTCCACCCCAAGCTCACTTACATGTGCAATATAAGCTCTAAAAGCAGTAAAACAATATAAGTTCCAAAATCAGTGCAATGCAGCAGATAATCATGTCATGTGTGTCAAAATATTCTACTAGCCAGAGAAATGCAGGAATTACGTCTATAACCTACAATCAGTGCAAGACACCACTTGCACCACCCACAGAATCACCCTATTGTATGTCTCCTGCATACTCAGGCTTACCGTCTAAGTGGAACAACACATGCATATCATAAGGCACTTGCACATAACAGCTCAACAACATTCCAAATATCCAAACATGAAAACACATCATGCATATAAACCATTCCCCCATGGGGTATGGTGGAACCAACAATGGCTAAACCGAGGACACGAAAGCTTACCTCTTAAGCAATCAATCCAAGCTAAGTCCACACAAGCTCAATGTCACCAAACAGAACAATCACAGTCTGTTTATACAATAAATAATCATTAATATTCATTGCCCAAGGTTCCATTAAGTGATTAAGGTTTTCCAACTCATTTTAAGCGATTTAAGACTAAATCTGCAGGAGGTATTCGAATACTCCTCAATGAGTATTCGAATACTCCATGTCTCCAGAAAGTATCCGAATACTTTCACTTAAGTATCCAAATACCACAAGGTATCCGAATACTTTTCACTCAGTATCCGAATACCACAAGGTAATCGAATACATTACCTACAGTATCTGAATACTACCCAGTATTCGAATACTTCTTCAAGGTATCCGAATACTTTTCTTCCCAGAAAAGTATCTCAATACTCCTTTAAGGAGTATTCGATTACCTGCTGATTAATATTCGAATACTACACGAAAAGTATTCGAATACTTATCAGACAAAATGAAGAAACTCGAGCTGTTCACTGCATAATTCCATTTTTAAGGGTCCTAAAACGATTTGGAGTCCAATGACTCCGTAAACAGATGTTCAATAACATATTTTAGACTTAGATTATCAGTCCTTAAATCAAACGATCAAATTTTCTCTTTTTAATGGATTAAACAAGCCAAAATCATGAAAATACAAAGGTTGTGATCATGGTATACCTCAAACTCCAAAAACTCAGAAAATGGGACACTCTTGGAGCTTCCAACACAGCCTCACAACACTGACTTTACAAAGATACAAATTTGATCACCAAGCTTGGCCCTTTATGCCAAAAGGTGGCTCCTTGAAGCACTAAAGTGGATGAAACTAGTCTTCCCACTCACCACCCCAAAGTCAGCAACTCAACCTCACAAACAGAGGCTACAACTCAGAAATGAAACACCCCACACCCTCACAAGACCAACTCTCACCTAGCTATGATGTTTTGGTGAAGAGAAAAAGAAGAAAGGTGATCACTTGGTTCACCCTAATGGAGAGGAGAAGGTGACAAGGTGGCTGCCTCAAGAATCAGAAAAAGCCACGTAGAAGAGAAAAATGCCGAGTACCAAGCCTAGGGCTTAGTGCCCTTTAGTATTTATAGGCTGTTTATGAATAATCACATTGTATTAGCACTAATAGCTACGCTCATTATTTTAATCTCAAACTTGGGATTCTGAACCTAGCCTTTTTTTTTAGGATTTGTTATATTTTTATTTATTTTTTCATAGCATTTTGTCGGCACGCACTTTTACGTAGCTGGTATTAGTTCTGACACCAGTTCTCATTATTTTAACTTGTTATGCCAGTCCTAGATATTATTCTAGTGATTTATACATACTTTTCATAATTTTTCGGGATACTTCATCGGTACACATTTATACCGTGAGACAGAACCGGTATCTGCACTTTTCGTCAGAAAAGCGACTTTCAACATTATTGATCACTTACCATAATTATTTAAGCCTTCTCATAATTATTAGGGTCAATTATGAAATTATATCATTAATCTCATAATTATTATTTACATTCATAAATTTACAGTGCAGATTCTTACATTCACCCCACCTTTTAGGATTTTGTTCTCAAAATCAGAAACATACCTATCCCGAAACTCGGGGTACTGCCGGAGAAGCTCGTCCTCTCGCTCTCAAGTACACTCCTCAGGAGTTCTTCCTGTCCATTGCACTTTTACCAAAGGAATGACTTTGCTTCGAAGCTTCTTCTCGCCACGATCAAGAATCTTGAGCGGTCCGACGGGAGTCTTTAGGTTCTCCCGAACCTCCACATCATCAGGTTGCATCACATGCGAAGGATCCGCTACATACTTCCGAAGCTGAGACACGTGAAACACGTCGTGGATGTTGGCCAAGTTCGGAGGCAAGGCAAGCCGGTAGGCAACAGGTCCTACTCTACCTAGGATCTGGTATGGCCCTATAAATTGCGGGCTAAACTTCCTCACTCCGAGTGCCCAACCAACATCGGTGACAGGTGAAAGTCTCACAAACACGTGCTCACCCTCACTGAACTCCAGTGGACGATGCTTAACATCATAATAGCTCTTCTGGCAATTCTGCGCATGCTTCAGCTTCTCTTTGATCATCTGGATCTGTTGGGTGGTATCTTGGACGAAATCTAAGCTAAAAATCTCCCTATCTCCAACCTCAGACCAACAGGTAGAAGTCTGACACCTCCTACCATACAGTGCCTCGTAGGGTGCCTTGCCCAGGCTAGCATGGAAACTGTTATTGTACGAAAACTCAACCAATGACAAGTACCTATCCCATGTTGAACCCTGCTCCAAAGTGCAAGCCCTCAACATGTCCTCCAAGGTCTGGATGGTCCGCTCAATCTGTCCGTTAGTCTGAGGGTGATAGGTTGTACTCAATCTCAACTGAGTACCAAAAGCTCCCTGCAGCGCCTCCCAGAACCGAGATATGAACTTCGGGTCCCTATCACTGAAGATACTCTCGGGCATCTAGTGAAGTCTCACGATCTCGCGAACATACAGTCTGGCCAACTGCTCAGTAGTGAAGCTCACCATCACCGGAAGAAAGTGGTCAGACTTCTTCAATCTGTCCACAATGACCCAGATAGAGTCACAATCAGCCTGAGTCTTCGGCAAACTCATCACGAAGTCCATGGAAATGCTCTTCCATTTCCATTCCGAAATCTTAAGAGATTGGAGCTTACCAGATGGATTCTGGTGTTCTATCTTCACCTTCTGGCAAATCAAACACTTGGACACGTAAACAACAATATCATTCTTCATGCCCGGCCACAAGAAATTTCTTTTCAAGTCTTGATACATCTTTGTAGCACCAGGGTGGACAGTGAATTGGCCCTTGTGTGCCTCTGCCATCACCTCCTCAGTCAGAGGACCTCGAGGAATCACAATCCTCTTCAGGAATGTCAACAATCCATCCTCATTCCAAGACACACCATCTTGCTTCTTCACGTAATCCAGGCACACTCTTTGCACCTGCGTCTCTTTAATCTTTTCCATGAGCTCATTCTCAACCCTAACGGTCTCCATTTCGAGAAGTGCACCCCCAAACAAAGAGGTCACCGTCAGATCCCGAAACTTTTTAATAATATCATTGTCACCCATCGTCAAACTGGATAAACTCACAAATTTCCGACTCAAATCATCAGCTACCACATTGGCCTTGCCAGGATGGTACTTCAACTCAAAGTCGTAGTCCTTCAGAAATTCCATCCATCTCCTCTGTCTCATGTTAAGCTCTTTTTGATCAAACAGATACTTCAAACTCTTGTACTCACTGAACACAGCAAACTTTATACCAAACAGATAATGCCTCCAAATCTTGAAAGCAAAAACAATAGCAGCCAACTCCAAATCATGAGTCGGGTAGTTCTCCTCTTGAGGGTTCAACTGCCTCGAAGCATAAGCAATCACTTTGCCCAACTGCATCAACACACAACCCAGCCTTTTTCCGGAGGCGTCACAATATAACTCAATTTCCTCTGCAGGATCAGAAAGGACCAACACATGTGCAGTCGTCAGTCTCTCCTTCAACTCCTGAAAGCATTCCTCACACTCGTGAGTCCACACGAATGAAGTCTCCTTCTGAGTAAGACGAGTCAATGGTAGAATCATCATGGAGAATCCCTTAATGAACCTCCGGTAGTAACCAGCCAAACCCAAAAAGCTCCTCACTTCTGTAACCGTCTTGGGTCTCTCCCAATCCAACACGACCTCAATCTTGTTGGGATCTACTACAACTCCCTCAGCAGAAATCACATGCCCAAGGAACTTCACAGACTTGAGTCAAAACTCACATTTCGAAGGCTTAGCATAAAGCCTTTTTCTCCTTCAGCACTTGCAACACAATCCTCAAGTGCTCTGCATGCTCCTTCTCCGTCTTGGAGTATATCAAGATATCGTCAATGAAGACGATCATAAACTGGTCCAAATACGGCTAGAAAATCCAGTTCATATAGTCCATGAACACTACGGGTGCATTGGTGAGTCCAAAAAGAATCACCAAATACTCATAGTGACCGTATCTCGAACAAAACGCGGTCTTAGGGACATCCTCCGGCTTCACCCGAATCTGATGGTATCCGGACCGGAGATCAATCTTTGAGTACACACAAGCACCTCTAAGTTAATCCAACAGATCATCAATACGAGGGAGGG
Source organism: Gastrolobium bilobum (assembly GCF_033153095.1). Classification (NCBI taxonomy): domain Eukaryota; kingdom Viridiplantae; phylum Streptophyta; class Magnoliopsida; order Fabales; family Fabaceae; genus Gastrolobium; species Gastrolobium bilobum. Next base: position 8,323 of record NW_026899136.1, on the reverse strand, counting down.
GATACTTGTTCTTGATTGTCACCTTGTTCAATTTCCTGTAGTCGGTGCACAACCGCATAGTCCCATCTTTCTTTTTCACAAAAATAGCTGGTGCTCTCCATGGAGACACGCTCGGTCGAATAAAGTCTTTCGTTGAAAGATCCTCAATATGCTTCTTCAGCTCTGTCAACTCTGGTGGCGACATTCGATATGGAGCTAATGAAATAGGCCTAATACCAGGCAACAAATTTATGGAGGACTCTATTTTCCGCTGTGGCGAAAACTCAGGAATCTCCTCAGGAAACACCTCGAGGAATTCCTTCACCACAGGAATGCCAGCGATATCCTCCTGTGTCCCTCTCACCAAACCTCCCAACATGACATATCCAAATGCCCCGGCTCTCAAGGCTCTCCTAGCCTGCAACAATGAAATATAAGGCGAGGAACTGGCTGTGGAATCACACTGAGACATCACCACTCGCTTTGCACAGCAATCAATCATCACACAATTCTTGGACAACCAATCCATGCCAAGGATGATCTCCAAATTAGCCATCGGGAATCCTATTAGATCCACCGAAAACTCACAGCAATCCCACTGAAACACGACATCTCGATGTACTGTGGAGGTATCACACTTTTCTCCGGTGACGGTAGTTACCCTCAACGGTGGAGAAAGCACAAGAATGGGACACTTAATCCCCACAGCAATTGGGTTGGCAATGAAAGAATGCGTAGCCCTGGAATCAAACAAGACATCAATCGCAGAACCACCAATGGAAACAGTACCTCTGACAAGGTTTGGAGTTCGGTCCGACTGCTGCCGATCCAAGGTGTAAACACGACCGGTGGCAGGTGGCACTACAGGTGCCGTTGTAGGTGGAAGGGGAACCATTTGTAATGAAACTGCCTGAACTGCTGCAGCTCTCGCGGTCGACGACGAACAATCTCTGGAGTAGTGGCCTGCCTGGCCACACTGAAAACAAACCAACTGGCCGGTAGCACAGGGCTACACATGGAATTTTCCACATCCTGGGCATCTGGGAGTAGGAGGTCTCGCTGAACTCCCCTGAGTAGAAGTCCTCTTGAACTGGCTAGGCGCCTGCCTAGCAGCCAACTGCTTTCCCTTTCCTTTACCAGCAAACTTCCTGTCTTTCCAGGAAGTGGAACTACCAATTCCTTTAACCTCAGCAACTTTGGCCCTCTTGGCCTTGCTCACAATACAGATATCCTCAATGTCCCTACACTACTGCACCAAAGTACCAAAGTCTCTGGATGCAGCACAAGCAATACGATCTGCAATCTCCTCATTAAGTCCCCTGCGGAACTTAGCAGCCAAAAATGTCGAAGTAGGCATAACGATCCTGAAATGTGCAAACTTAACCAGTTCATTGAACTTAGCCAAGTACTCGTCAACTGGCATCGAGCCCTGCACTAGTCTGTCAAACTCTCCCCGCTTCCTCTCATGAGCATCATAAGAAAAGTATCTGCCCAAAAAGCAATCATCGAAGAATGGCCATGTAATCACATGACCCTACATCTCATAGACATGAGTGGCGTTCGGCCACCACTCATGAGCATCGCCCTCCAGCATATACGTCGCAAACATCAACTTCTACGGATCTGTGCACTGTATCACCCTGAATATCTTGTCCAGGCTTGAAGCCATCTAGCAGCAGCAATAGGATCATAAGATCCATCAAAAGAAGATGGCTTATGCTTGCGGAAAGCATTCAACCGGCGGTCAATAACATCACGATCCTCAGCTGGCTCCAAGTAAGGTAGCATCACCCCAGTAAGATGACTGGCACCCTCAACGTGACTCTAAATATCGTCCTGAAGACTCGGTGGAGGCAGTGATGGTGGTGGCAGTGGAGGTGATGGCGAAGGATACTGGCCACCAGTAGGACCAGCCCTCATCTCCTCCAACATGACCCTCATCATGGTAATGTTTGCCAGGCGATTCGCCTCCAGCACATCCTCAGTGGCTTTACTGTTTTCCTCTCTGACGGTGTCCAACATAGCCTAGTTTTCCATTCTCACGACCTCCTGGTCGGCTAGTCGAGCCGCCTGCAACTTAGCCAATGCAGCCAGGACAGGATCAGGTTGATCCTCGTTTGTCTCTCGATTTCTCCTTGGTATTACAATGACTGTGCACAAGTTACACAAAGAATGAGTTGATCAGGCCCACGCAATGTGGTCACACATGCATCATCATAGCAAAACCCAACAGTGAAACACACAAGCCAAGACACATAAAAAAACATCCTAAGTTATTGCAATACATACAGGTTTTTCCCTAGAAAGTGCTCTGATACCATTTTTAATTAAGTGGTATCATAGAAAGGCCTCTCTCCCAGTACGGTGTGGTTCGAGGACGAACCAGGCGGAAGCTGGTGGGCATATAACATCCCGAGCGCTGACGAGTGCGGGGAGTGATCGCCGGTGCAAAGAGGCACGTACAAGGAGCGGCTCCTAACAGGCTTTCAGCGTGGGATTACATGCATGAATGAATCAAATCGACACCCGAAAGAGAGGAATTCCAAAGACTGTGCAGGTATGGGACTGTGCAGTTTGGGATAACTTATAAGAATTAATTGGTACTACCTACACTAACAAGATGCATCTGTTTTTCGGTAGCCCAGAATGAAAGAACTCCACACTTAAGCGTGCTTGACTTGGAGCAATTGCAGGATGAGTGACCTCTTGGGAAGTTTTCCCAAGAAGTGTGCGAGTGAGAAAAAAGCACACTGAAAAGTCTCATGTTAGTATGTGGGGATAGTCATTAATTCTTGAAGCGGCCGGGCGTTACAATTGTTCGAGATAAAAGTGCTTGAAAGAAACCTCCCAAGGGCTTTAGTCAACCGAATCCATATGCTAAAGCTTTGTACCCTCTTAGGACAAAGCAGGAAAAAGAGAAATAGTAGTACTCGAAGTTCGAGGAGATATTTAAGAAGCTGCGAATTAACATTCCTTTTTCTGAAACATTGGAGAATATGTCTCTCTATGCTAAGTTCGTGAAAAATCTTTTATCAAACAAGCACAAGTTGAGGGAGATAGAAATTGTGGCTCTGACAGAAGAGAGTAGTGCAACGATCAAAAATGCGAAGCCACCGAAGGTCAAGGATCCTAGTAGCTTTAGTATTTCCTACACAATCCGGAATCAACAAGTAGGAAAAGCCCAATGTGATCTGGGGCAAATGTCAATTTAATGCCCCTCTCCTTTGCAAAGTCCTTGGGGATCACTAAGATGAAGTGTACACTGATATCTCTCAAGTTATATAATCTTAGGCTCAAGCAGCTATCTCATGTACCACACCTGAAACATTTTCATACAAGTGATCCATCATTTGTTGCAACAAGATTTCGTGGATAACGACCAGGATGGAAATAACCAACTTCAAGGAGTTACCTCAAATAACATTATAATCCCTACAAAACCAAGAGAAAGAGGCAAGGGGCATCAATTGGCTGTACTTCGCATCTTAATTCTTAAGTAGTCATGCATTTAATATGTAGCCAAAAGATAACGTAATTGTTCATTTAATACTATTCATACATACATGTAAAGCATACAAAGTTAATATATGCACACATAGCAGACAAATAATGGAATAAAAGAGACATATCATATATCATATATTTCAATAGTCGAAGCGTATGACCAAGAAAACATATGTTCTTGATACCTGGTCAATGAGGTCCTTCTGCTCAAAGAAGCTTTACTCGGGCTTGTTTCATCTGTAAGCTTAATTCCATGTATCCACTCCATAGTCAGTACAATGGTGCACGTGTAGTTTGACATGAGCTGTCGAACTCGCGCAAATTAATTTTTTTTTTATTAGGGTTCACAAAATTTGTGTAGAGTGGAAACCCTAAGTCGTCTCTCCCAAGGAAATTGCTTGGGTAAAAATCGTTTATCAAAACAGAAATTAAAAGGGGGGGTTTTTGAATTTTGGTTGAATAATTTAAAAGACAGAATATGAAATTGGATTTAAAATTCGTAATTAAAAATAACCAACCTAAGGTTTGGGTTCCATGGACGTCTTTCCTCAGATAAGAAGATATCAGAATCGTGATTGCTTTGTCAATCGAATCAGAATCCTTATTTCCAATTGACAACCCTCTCTAAGCGATCGCTTAGCATTTGATCAAAGACGATGCTTCTACTCATACAATCGCAGAGTATCAGCCCGCTTGATTTAAGGTCATAGGGTCAATCAACCTAATCATCAAATCTGATGATTAATCCCTTTCCATAATCGCAATCGCGAACCTCAGATTGAATATCCACGATCGCACGATATCAATCTGAGTTTGGAAGGGAAACAAAACTGATTTGAAATAAACGCAGACCCTCAAGACTAATCCAAGGAATCCATTACCCTTAGGTTGATTAAAAGGTTTTTAGCCTCGCATGACTAAGGTAAACATAATTGAAATAAAAAGAAGAGGAAGAAAAAGATGAAGAACAGAATTGAATAAAAACTCAGAGAGAACTTTTCTGTTGTAAAAACTGACTGCCGAAGAGTTTCCTAAAGTCTCCCTTAAATAGCCGTCACGCAGAACGACTGGGGTTTCACCGCTTCAGCCCAAACATAAAATAAAAGCTGAATAAAATAAAATAAAACAATAAAACATGGCCTTGGGCCCTAAACACATTGAGTCCTAATGTGAATTACAAGTTCAAACGTCAAAATAAAATTCCAGCAAAACACGTCATCTTGAGATCAAGTTTCTACCATCTTCCCTTCCTAATTTGGCTTCAGTAGCTGAAATAGCGATTGTAGCCCTATCTGTTATCTGCAAAAAGCAACAAGAACGGAGTCAATCGGACATCTGTAGAGTGAGATAAGGGCAAAATACGGAAGTAGTGTAAATCTGGAAAATTATGACGAAAATCAATTAAACCCAACTAAAATCTAGAATTGTGAATTGACCCAAAAGACCTTTATTTAATTCAAATAAATCATAAAAATACCAACCAAGAGTAATAAATAAGTGTAACAAAATATGAGTTATCAAATTCCCCCACACTTATCTTTTTGCACTCCTGGGCAAAAACAAACTAAAATTGAAAGCAAAGACTAAGATCAACCAATCCTTTCTAACAACTATGAATCATACAGAAAATATACAAAGATCACAAGTCTTCCACAGGTAAATCAATCAGGACTGAAATTCCGTAATCTCAAATCACAAGACCTGCTAACTTCAACTGCAACTGCTAACTGCACAAAAATGGTTCCTCACAAGATCCTCTCAATTTTTCTCTCAAGTGTATCAGTTAATTCAGTATATCACTCAAATCAACTCAAGAAAATCATCCTACCATAGGCTTGCTCAATTTCTACTTCTCCACTGCTCATAACACATGCATGCACAAATCAAGAGGGCTTTATGCAGGGTTGTAATGGGGCTGAGGTAAAGGTATGGATGAATATGGAAGAGAAAGCTAAACACCCCAGAAATTCACACAGAGCAAAAGTTAAGAACTAAACTAAGAACATAAAACAATGATACTGAAAAGATAAACACATTTTTTTTTGTTTTGTTTGTTTTGTTTTGTTTTGAAGAAGTAAAACCACATAGCAGAAATGAATCAAATGGTCACCCCCTACACTTAAACTTTTGTCCGTCTCGGGCAAACCCCCACACTTAAACACAACATCACAATGAAACCAATGCTGAGTAAAACTCCAGGGTGTGGATTTAATTGGTTTTTCACTTAGGCTTGTAATGCGGCTTAAGAAATAAAAGATATAAAGGCTCAAAAGGGCTCACCAAGGGATAATAATATAAGGGATGACTATCTGGCTAAAGTGGGTACAAAAAAGAAAAAATGCCTCAATCATATTCATGCATGCAAGTGAAAAATACAGTTTCAAAAAGAACAAGAGCAAGTTCTAGAGGACAACAATCAAGAACAGAAACACACAAGAAAGAAAAACTGGCCTACAGATTAAGACCATGTCTACAGGCTAAAAAAAAACCTCACAAGGGTATACCAAATCATGCAATCAGCAGCACAGTATCAAGCAACAAGTAATGCAATCCAAGAATCAAGAACCAAGCCTAAGCAGAAATTTCTATCAAACCCTGTGATTTAAGTATATCCATGTACCACTTAATAATTACCAGAAAGAAAAGGAAAATCTACCTATGAAAAGTCATAAACTAAAAGAAAGAAAGGAAAAGGAAAAAAAATGCAAATAACAGAAAGAAAAGAAAAAGAAGGAAGAGAACTCCCTGAACTCCCTAAGGAGAATAAACAGCATCAATTTCTGCCTCACTGGTTTAACACCTTCAAGTAAAATGCGGTGCATGCACATGGAAGGGCTGATTCCCACATTATCTGCTAAAGTCCATCCAATTACCTTTTTATTTTCTTTCAGCAATGTCAGAAGCTTTACCTCCTGCTCAGGTAGAAGGTTCTTGGCCACTATCACAGGTAACTGCTCATTTTCCTCAAGAAATGCATATTTCAAGTGTTCGGGCAAAACCTTCAACTCCAATTTCGGAGGCTGCTCAATGGATGGAAGAGGTGTAGTTGGTGGTGCAAATTCTGCAGAAAACAAGTCAGCAGCAATGCCTGTAAACAAATTCTCAGAAACAGAATTAAGATCATCAATAATATCAGCAGGCAATTCAGAAAATACAGATTCACACTCAGAATCAGAATCATCAATCAGTGCATCATTGAAACCAGCAAGATGAGATGTTATTTCAGCACACACAATGCACTCTTGACTATCACCACAACCACAGAAATCAGAATCAGTAGATGAAAAATCAGAAAAATCAACAAGGAATTCAGCAGAAACATCCTCAACAGCTTCATCTATCACATCAATGCAGAAAACAAAATGCTCAGATGTATCAGTGTTCTGCTTCTTGGAGCTAGTGTCACTTCCCTTAGATGACTCAGCAGCAGTGTGGTTTGGCTCCTCCATATGCTTGCCAGACCGCAGAGTAATAGCACTCACATTTCCGCTTCCTTTTGGATTTGGAACTATTTGGGATGGAAGGGAGCTGCCACTTGCTTGTTGATTTTGACTCATTGACGTTGCAAGTTGGCCAATCTGTGTTTGTAGATTCTGGAGGGAAGACTCAGTAATCTGCTACAACTGCAGATTGATAGTTGCCATCTGCTTCACTAAATCCTCCAAAGAAGGACCATTGCTACTGGCTTGCTGCTGTATTAGCGGCAGCTGCATTGGCTGTGGAGGTGCAAATTGTTGAAAATTTTGCCTCTGCTGAGAAGGTGCAAACTGCTGCCTTTGTTGGAATGGTGCACTTTGCTGGTTCTGATTCCAATTGAGATTTGGACGATTTTTCCAGCCAGGATTATATGCATTAGAGAAGGGATTGTTTTGCTGCTGCTGCTGCATCTGTTGCTATTGTGGCTTTGCAGGAAAAACTACAGCAACAGACTGATCAACTTGGAAACCGCTGCCTGGAAAGGAAGGACAAGCATTTGTAGGGTGAAAAATTGGATTCATAGCAAACAGAAGCAAAAATAAATCTACTAAAAATACTAAATGGACTCAGAATGATATGAGACCAACTCTGCTAAACTCTAAATGACCCTACAGACTCAAAAATCAAATTTTTTTTTTTCGAAAAATCAAATAAAATAATAAACGAACGAAATAAAATAAAATAATAAATGATCGTCTTCTTCAGTTCACCAATTTTCAGATCGATCAAAGTAAGTCGAACAAATCCAGAAATACCCGACACGTCCTGAAACGACAAAGAAACACCAAAACGGGTTAGTAAACGACAGAATTTGGCAAAATTAAGGGTCACCTCACACCCTTTTTGGGTGTGACTTAAGCTCAGAAGGTCGAATTCCTTTGGGAACAGAACTTTCGGAGCCAATATCTCAAACTGAAGTTTTACCGATTTCCCCAAATTCGCCCAACACTGCCCAAAACGTAAACCGTAATGCAAAAAATTCAAAAACTGAGAAAAGATGCCTCTCCAGAATCAAATTCCGATGCAGAATCATAGGTGCAGAAATCGGAATAAGAAACGCAATCGAGTGCAAAACGCAAAAACAAGACAGGTGCGCAAACAGAAATTTACGGTTTTTTTATTTTTTTTTATTTTTTTCGAAAACAGAAACGAAAACTAGAGAGGAAGAAGAAAACGATTTAGACCGATGCAATCTCCCCGGCAACGGCGCCAAATTTGACACGAGCTGTCGAACTCACGCAAATTAAAAATTATTTTTTTATTAGGGTTCAGAAAATTTGTAGTAGAGTGGAAACCCTAAGTCGTCTCTCTCAAGGAAATTGCTTGGGTAAAAATCGTTTATCAAAACAGAAATTAAAAGGGG
>NW_026899135.1:0-73084 GCF_033153095.1 Gastrolobium bilobum | reverse complement strand
CGAACTGGAGGACCACTGAGGATGTCCTCGAGGCGAACAGGATGGTGAACATGACGATGATGAGAGTCATGTTGGAGGAGCTGAGGGCTGGTCTTGCTGTAGGCCAGTTTCCACCGCCACCGCCGCCGCCGTCGCCTCCACCTAGTGTTCAGGATGAGAGCCTGAGTTACATTGGCAGTGCTACTCATGTTGCTGAGACGAGGGAGACTCTTGTAGAGCCTGCTGAGGATCGTGATGTGATTGATCGCCGGCTGAATGCTTTCAGGAAGCATAAGTCACCTGTGTTTGAAGGGTCTTTGGATCCTATTGCTGCGGCGAGATGGCTGAAATCGCTGGACAAGATATTTCGGGTCATGCATTGTACAGACCCACAGAAGCTGATGTTCTCGACTTACATGCTAGAGGGCGATGCCCATGAGTGGTGGACGAACACCTCTCGTGCTTTTGAGATGCATGGTCGTGTCTTGACGTGGCCATTCTTTGAGGAATGCTTCTTGGGCAGATACTTTCCCTACGATGCGCAGGAGAGGAAGCAGGGGGAGTTTGATAGATTGGTTCAGGGCTCGATGTCTGTTGACGAGTACTTGGCCAAATTTAATGAGCTTGTGAAGTTTGCGCACTTCCGGATTGTTCCTCCTACTCCGATGTTTCTGGTTGCTAAGTTCCGCAGAGGACTTAGTCAGGTGATTGCTGAGCATATTGCTGAAGCTGCTTCGAGGGATTTTGGTACACTGGTTCAGCAGTGTAAGGACATTGAGGATGTCTGCATTGCGAGCAAGGCCAAGAGGGCCAAGGTCGACGAGACCAAGGGGACTGTTAGTTTTACTCCTACTCCTACGTCCTAGAAGGATAGGAAGTTTGCTGGGAAGGGCAAGGGTAAACAGTTTGCGACTAGGCAGGCGCCTGGTCAGTTCAAGAGGACTGCTTCACAGCAGGGGAGTTTTGTTAGGCCTCCTTCCACTCTGAGATGTGCGGCGTGCGGAAAGGAGCATGCTGGTCGTTGTGCTTCGGGTCAGTTGATCTGTTTCCTGCATGGCAAGGAGGGCCATTTCTCTAGAGACTGTCCGTCGTTGACGGCGAGAACTGCAGCTGTTCAGGCAGTTCCTTTGCAGATGGTTCCGATGGCTGCTACTTCGGCACCTGTAGTGCCACCTTCTGTTGAGCGTGTTTACACCTTGGATAGGCAGCAGTCGGACCGTGCTCCGAACCTTGTTAGAGGTACTGTGTCTATTGGTGGTATTGCTGTTGATGCATTGTTTGATTCCGGGGCTACGCATTCGTTTGTTGCTACCCCGATTGCTTTGGGGCTTGAGTTGCCCATGTCTGTGCTTTCTCCACCGTTGCGGGTGACTACCGCCACCGGAGAAAATTTGTGATTCTACCACCGTTCATCGTGATGTAGCGTTTTAGTGGGATGGCCGTGAGTTCTCGGCAAATCTGATAGGATTGCCGATGGCCAACCTGAAGATTATTCTGGGCATGGATTGGTTGTCTAGAAACTGTGCACTGATTGTTTGCTGTGCAAAGCGCGTGGTGATATCTCCGTGTGATTCCACAGCTAGTTCCTCGCCATATATTTCATTGCTGCAGGCCAGGAGAGCTTTGTGAGCATGGGCATTCGGATATGTCTTGTTGGAAGGTTTGGTGAGTGGGACACAAGAGGATATCACTGGCATTCCTGTGGTGAAGGAATTCCTTGAGGTGTTCCTGAGTTTTCGCCACAGCGGGAGATAACGTTCTCCAATGAGTTGTTGCCTGGTGTGGGCCTATTGCTTTAGCTCCATAACGGATTTCGCCACCAGAGTTGGCTGAATTGATGTAGTGTTCTGAGGGTCTTTCGGTGAAAGACTTCTTCGACCGAGCGTGTCTCCTTGGGAGCACCGATCATTTTTGTTGTAAGGTAAGAGGGAAACTGAGTGTGTAACACTTAGAATTGGTGGCAAGGCCACATGTGATCTTGTATATGCGAGGTAGTGCATGTACAAGTAGCTTGTGAGTTGAGTGGTCTCCATGACTCTAGGATTTTATGTTGAGTTTGTTATGCTTCGAAAGTAGTTGGCATGTTAACACCAAGGATAGTGTTAAGCATGAAATGAGTACCATGAACTGTGATAATAAATCAATGTTATTTCACCTTTGACTAACTCTCGATTTTGCAGATACCATGGAGATTGAGGTATACCGTTACATAGAGTTTTTAGCTATTATGTTATTGAAATTGAAATTTTTGCAGGTGTACGTGAACTATGGTACGTTACTATGTAATTGAGTTGGTTAACTAACATGTATTGGTGGAATTAAACATGAATATGATTTAACACTTTCAACATAATATGAATTTATTCTGAGGATATTGATTATAATTGCTAGTCTTGTTGAGGTTAGAGTCATGGAATAAGACCCAACTCGCTCGAGTGTTGTGTAGTTTAGAGTTGTGGAGTAGGTCACCTCTATTGAGGGAATGACTGATGATCCCAGAGAATCGGATGACGTCGTGACGTCTTTGAGGAACTTCGAGTTCTGACGGTGACCTCTTGGTTTGAGGATGCACATCTTGAGATGGAGACTGTGAGAGTCAGGAAAGATCTTATGGAGAAGATCCACGAGGCGCAAATGCAGAGAGAGTGTCTCGATTACGTGAAGAACCAAGACAGTGTGTCTTGGATTGGGGATGGACTTTTGTTGTTTCAGAAGAAGATTGTGATTCCTCGAGGTCCGTTGACCGAAGAGATTATGGCAGAGGGCCATAAGGGACAGTTTACTGTTCACCCTGGTGCTACTAAGATGTTTCAAGACCTGAAAAGGAATTTCTGGTGGCCAGGAATGAAGAAGGACATAGCTGTGGATGTGTCCAAGTGTTTGATTTGTCAGAAAGTGAAGATTGAACACCAGAAGCCATATGGTGAACTTCAACCTCTTGAGGTACTGTAGTGGAAGTGGGAAGGTATTTCCATGAACTTCGTGATGGGTTGGCCTAAAGCCCAGGCTGTTAATGACTCTTTTGGGTCATTGTGGACATATTGTCAAAGTCTGCCCACTTTCTTCCGGTAAAGGTGAGCTTCTCGTCAAAGCAGTTGGCCAAACTGTCGTTCGCGAGATCGTGAGTCTTCACGGGGTGCCCGAGAGTATCTTCTATGTAGGGACCCGAAGTTTACATCTCGGTTCGGGGAGGCGCTGCTGAGAGCTTTTGGAACTCAGTTGAGACTAAGTACAACCTATCACCCTCAGACTGTAGGACTGGCTGAGCGGACCCTTCAGATCTTGGAGGACATGTCGAGGGTGCACCTTGGAGCAGGGCCCTGCATGGGATAGGTACCTGTCATTGGTAGAGTTTTGAGATTGTGTGTTCCTTGCTAGCCTGAGCATGGGACCCTACGAGGCGCTCTTTGGTAGGAGGTGTAGATCTCCTACCTGTTGGTCTGAGATTGGAGAAAAATAGAGTTGTTTGGATTGGACCTTGTCCGATTTACCATCTGTCGGGACAGATGATCAGAGGAAAGCTGATGCAGGCACTTAGTCGTCAGGAGGACTACGTTGATGTTGAGCATCGTTCACTGGAGTTCGGTAAGGGTGAGCACATGTTTGTGAAGCTTTCACTGTCACCGGTGTTGTTCGGGCACTTGGAGTGAGGAAATTGAGCCCGCGGTTCTTTGGGCCATACCAGTTACGTGGTAGAGTAGGATCTTTTTCCTACCGGTTTGCCTTTCCTTCGAACTTGGACAACACCCAAGACGCGTTTAACGTGTCTCAACTTCGCAAGTTTGTAGCGGATCCTTCGCACGTGGTGCAACCGGATGTTGTGGAGGTTCGGGAAAACTTAAAAACTCCCGTCAGACCACTAAAGATTCTCGATCGTGGCGAGAAGCAGCTGAGGAGCAAGATCATTCCGATGGTCAAAGTGCAATGGTCAGGAAGAACTCCTGAAGGGTAATTCTGGAAGCGAGAGGACGAGTTTCTCTGGCAGTATCCCGCGCTTCGGGACAAGTATATTTTCTGATTTTGAGGACAAAATCCTAAAAAGGTGGGGTGAATGTAAGAACCTGCACCGTTAATTAATGGATTTAATTAATTAATTATGTGAAATTAGGAAATAATTCCATAATTGACCCTAATAATTATTATGAGGTTTTAATAATTATAATTAGTGAGTAAAAATGCTGAAAGTCGTTTTTCGGAAGAAAAGTACAGATACCGGTTCTGCTAGTCGGTATAAATGCGTACCGAAAAAGTATCCCAGAAAATTATAATAAGTACATGATAATTACTAGAATAATATGTAAGACTTGTAAAACGAGTTTCAAGTCAAAATAATGAGAACTGGTGCCAGAAACTGGTATTGGCTATGAAAAGTGCATACCGGAAAAGGGCTCCGAAAATTATAAGAAAAATATGATAATTCTTGTAAAATTGAGTAGGTTAAGAATCCAAAGTTTGGGATTAAAATGCTAAGCGTAGCAATTAAAGCTAATACTGTGTGTTAGTGACTTAACCGCCTATAAATAGTGCTTGGCACTAAACCCTAGGCTGATTCTTCAGCCACTCTAAGTGTAACTTGGAGGCCAGCTGCTGCCACCTCCTTCCCTTAGCCTCCCATGCTTGTTTTGTGCAAAGTCTTCATCTTTTCTTCTTTGTTTCACCATCTAAACACTTAGTTGAGTGTGTGTGAGATTTGTGAAGAGGGTGAGTGCTCCATTCTGAGTTGTAATTGTTGTTAGTGAGGTGTTGAGGGGCTGAGTTGGTGTTCCTTTGGTGAGAGCTCTTGTTATTGGCTTGTGAGCTTCAAAGTGTCAACCTTTGGTGAGAAAGAACCTTGCTTGTGTTGTCATTTTCGTGTGCCTTGAAGGTCAGACCTGTAGAGGCAGTGTGGTGAGCTCCAAGAGCCTTTCTTCCTCTGTTTTGAGCTTTGGTAAGTGTCACCAACCTTGATCTTGTGTTTTGATGGGTAAAAGAGGTGTCTTGGTATGTTTAATGACTTAAACAAGTAACCAACAGTTGTATGAACCTCAATGAACCTAAAGATGCATGCTTTAACGTTTGAAAGTGTTAAAAATGGAACCTTGGAAGGATATCTTCGCGAAATGCAGAAACTGCATTCTGTCGCGACATATCCGGATATTTGTCGTGGAATATTCGGATATGGATATCCGGATATGGATATCCGGATATTAATATCCGGATATGGGGATCTGGATATCCGGATATTGATATCTGGATATTGCCAGAGTAATATCCGGATATTGGATATCCGGATATTGCCTGTGAGATATCCGGATATTGGATATCCGGATATGTCCCCGAGGAATATCCGAATATTCTGGGTTTGCGAGGAACAGTAGCGTACTGTTCATCCATAACTGATCTATGGGTTTGTGGACCATAGTTTGAGGAAGTTGAACTTCTGTAATTAATTAATGTAAGTCAGAATCAAATGATTTAGGGCTTATGGCTTGGTGAGAAGCCTTAAGACGTAAAACGTAATGAAAAGGCGTTGTCTTTATGTTGTATACTTGTAGAGTATGATTGTTGATGTACTGTTGGCCCATAACAGATTGTGAATCTGCTGTGTTTGGACTTTGAGCTGTGGACTCTTGGCTTTGGGTGTTAGCTTGCAAGGTAAGCTTTCGTGTCCTCGGTTTAGCCATGTTGTGGTTCCACCATGTCCCATGGAGGTATGGTTCTATGCATGCTGTGTTACATGTTTTGGATATATTTAAAATGCTGTTGAACTTTATGTGTAATGGCTTTTAGTATGTATGTGTTGTTCCATCTTGACGGGGAGCCTGAGTATGTGGCGTCATACAATACGGTGGTCCGGGGTGGATGCAAGTGGCGTCTTGCACTATGTGTGGGTATTTGGCGTATAAATCCTGCATTTCTCTGGCAAGTAGAATAGAATTGACACACATGACATGACTATCTACTGCATTACACTGTTTCAGAAATGATATTGATGAATTGCTTTTAAACTTATATTGCACATGTAAGTGAGCTTGGGGTGGAAGATCCTTGAGGACCCATTGCCTTACTGAGATTTCTTGTTTAGAGATCTCACCCCACGTTTGGGGAATGCTTATTTCAGGTTTAGGTAGTATGGTGACTGATGCCTCTGGCGGCAGGAGGCCAGAGCTTAGCTAATTATGATATTACTGCTTATTTGCTAGCATGACTGGGCTGGATGCTGTTTATGTTTTCCGCATTATTATTATGTTGTTGATGTTGAGACTTATGTTGGGCTTTGTTGCCTTATTTGGGTGAGCAAGGGAGTTGTCCATGCCACTATGTTGTTAGTACTCTTGAGTTAAGTTGTATAAACTGATAGTTGGTCTGGTCTACGTGTTGTAGTTCCGTGACTAGAGCCATACATTATTGTTGTTTTAATTAATGAGGTATTTTAGTTAGCTGTTTTATTGCAATTGCATACAGGCGATTTTTTATTAATTGATTAATAAGCAAGTTGGTAATGATAATGACTTCATAATTGAGAAGAAAAAGATATTCCGCATTTTTAATTGAGCGCAGCTTAATACGATAGTATGATAACATTACCGGAAATATATGGGGTGTTACAAGATCTATTTAGCGGAAGTCCCACATTTGGATAATCCTGGTACCGCTCCCAGAGATTGCCCCACGACAACACCCGACCGTAGCTCTCCAAAGGAGACTATTTCTAGCGAAATTCCAAACCAAACTATCTACTAGCAAGAGATTACAGACAAAATATCACACACATGCCACACGCATGTCAATCAACATGTCAATAATGCATAGACATACTCTATAACATATTATCAAAGAGCACACATCTAATCACTACCACCAAATTGGGCAAGGTGAAACATATAAAGGGATTAACCCAGGATAACGAAAGTTTACCTCAGCGAGAACTCCCAACGTCAAGCTCTCCAAAGTCTAGCTCCAAGCTCAATCCACTTCTAAAGGATCAAGTGAGTCAACCTATAATGATCATGTACACAATGATCAATATTATTCTTTACTACTCAACTACAATAACAAAACAACAAATAGACAACAACTCTCACATTCCAAACCATTTTCCTTAAAATATGCCCATTTAGTCGATGGGCACAATGCCAAAAGACCAAGGGGATTCCCATTCAATCACTTGTTCCAATCTCCCATTCACATACTTATTTAATCCCTCCAACAATCAACATTTAATGTATCCAGTAACCAACAATTTATTTCCAACCATCACATTTATTATTTCAACCACATTTTCATCAAATTTGCACTAAGTTACAAAGTCATATATCACCATAATTTTTATTGGTTCTATCACCATCATTTATCATTCTAAGTATTTATTTACAAAGGAGTCATATCATTTAAGGGAAAACACTTCTCCTTTCACAGGAGAAGTGAGATCTTATGTCACACAAATAAAATTCGTGGGTCCCACCGGTTTTTTAATAAAAAGAAAAGAAGAAAAGATTTGGTACAAGGTTTGATGAGTCTGCGGGAATGATTTGGCATGTTCCCGTCACTGCAGAAGTTTAAATCCCATCATTTAATGCCTTTAAAAGCCCCAACTCATAAACACATACACAAATATCCATCAATTTTACGATCTCTAAAAAAACTCAATTAAAGTTAGAATACTTACCCGTAATAACTTCCTAAGGCTCAAGGGAGTGATCTCTATAATACCTCACAATTCTAAATTAGATATTAAAATATTAAATGAGTAATTAAGTGATGGATTAGTGAAAATCCTAAAGATTAGGCCAAAATACAAAGAAAGGGCAATGCGGTAATTAGCCAACACACAATCCTAGGAAGATAAAAATTGAGTATAAGGTCCCAGATGATAAAAAGAACCTTAGAAATGGATTCAGAACGAAAAATTGAGTGGATAGGCAAGTTTCAGAAAAATCAGTGAATAGTGTTTTTACCGGGTAAAAATACCGCGGTACGATTGCACCGTAAAACGTGCCGATTGAGTTTTGAGCTCTAGGTTTCAAATATGAGTTATAGATGGTTTATAGAACTAGGAAATATGATTTCTAATAAAATTTGATGGAATTAAGTTAGTTTGGAGAAACGTGCCAACGGCTCGCGCAACAGCTTAAAACAGTGTTTTCTCCGAATGACCGGAAAACTTCGGATTCATCTGATCAAGTATAATTAAAGGACAATGGTTAATGTTAAAAATTAGAGTTTCTAAATAGGCTTTGAATTTACGGACGTTTAGAGAAATTCGGATGAGTTTTAAATCGCGTGAGGTGGAGTGGGACCCACCCACTTGAAAGTCACTTAAACACCTAAGCATCCATTATTCATCATCACTCTTCTCTCTCCCTTTTCCCATTGAAACCCGTGGCCTTCCCCCTCCATGGCCCTTTGAACTTTAAATTTTCTTCCTTGCTAAATCACTCATTTCTCCACCAAATCCTTTGATTTTTGTGTTGAAATTCATTGGAAATTGCCATCTAAACACATTGTTGGTATCCATTAACCTTGAAACCCTCTCATTGGTGAGTTATAGGCCATTTTCAGTCACGAATTTGGTGAGGATTTTGGTGTTCATGGAGTTGTTTGGAGCTCCAATGGTCTAGGATAGCTTGGAGGAGCCTTGTGCCTTGCATTTGAGTGAGTTTCCTTGTATTTTAAATAGTTGAATGTGGTGATTGAATTATTAAACCCTAAAGGGGGATTTTGTGATTGATGTGTTTAGAGAGCCCAATTGAAAAAAGTTTGTACATGAATGTGTCTTAGAATAATGTGTATTAGCTATAAATGCAATGAAAATTTTAGGTGAAAAATATGATTTTTGTAACTTTTTAGAAAATTTTGAGGTGTCATGACTTTGAACTTGGAAAATGTGTTAGGATTTTAGTGGTGAGTTGTTGGATGATTATATGTGGATATAATGGTATTGTGAGAAGTGTGGAAGGGTTGAAAATTGAAGGAAATCCCTTGGTATTACATAGGTCACAATTCGGCCATTTAGAGAGTTTTAGGAATTTGAGGTTGTTTGTATTGATTGGATGATGTTTCAAGTGTTAAATGATGTTTAAATTGGTTGTGTGGTGGTTGCCTTCGGGCAGTGTGGACTTCCACTGGATAGGTCTCCGAGAGGGAGTTCCAATTGACCTAGGGTCGTGGTGTGTGATCCGGATAGGAGCACACTAGGAATGTCTCGGGTGTATATGGATGGAAGGGGTACCTTGGTTGGATGTTCTAGGAACACGCCTTGGATAATACCCATAGGCTTATATATGCCGAGGACGTTGCTTGGTATTGGTAGCTACCATTCCAGCTTCGTCGTATTGTGTATCTCGATATTCCCCAGTTTCTCTAAATCCCTTGCTTTATCCCGTTTTGAAAATTGGTTAGTTTATATTATTTATATGCATCGAAGTGAGCCATTGGGCGGAGTTTTTTCCAGAACCTCTGGGTTACTGAGATATATTCGTATATCTCACCCCGTCTTGGGGGCTTTATTTCAGGAGGTAGCAGTGGCAGTGGAGCGGCGAGCAAGAAGCCTGTAGGATGACTAGTTAGAGCACTTTTATTATTTTGCATTTTGGTGGCCACTTGACCTAGGCTAGGCTTAGGGCATGAACATCCCATATATATGTAGGATGAGTTTCATAGTCATATTTGTTCATGTCATTTTGCCTAAGTCTAGTGTATATGTCATTTGAAGTTTTATGTTTCAAGTTGTAAATTAAAGTTGTGAATTTGTAAGTTGTAATTTAAAGTTGAAATTGTAAGTTGTAACATGTGAGTTAAATGTTGTGATTGTACGATGGATGTATGATGTACTATGATGGAAGGGCTTTAGGCCTATTTTAGGTTTATGATTACTTGTATGTTGAAAATTTGCATGAAAATGGACTTTGGTGATTGAAACAAGTTAAGGATTATAAAGTGAGCTATATTGTGTAATAAATATAAACTGAGTTGGTTGTAAGTGCCCCAAGTAATTATTGGTCCTTGTGTGTACCACCCATTGGTTATTAGGTACATTTGAGGTATTAGAGATCTTTTACAAATTTGGGGATTTTAGGAAAAACAAAGGAAACTCTGGCGAATTTTATGTAGAATTGGCATATTTTAGACGAACTTCGGGAGAGCATATCTCCCTCCATAGAGGTCTGATAGGGACGCGCCATATGCCATTTTGAAGCTTGAGATGTCCCCTACATGGTATTAAAATATTAGAATATTATGGGTTGCACGTAGACCTGTAGAAGCTTGTCAACATGGACTATCCAGAACGCACCTATGCAGGAGCTGTTTCTGGTAGTTTTTGAGAATTTTATTCCCACTTCGTTTCTTGGTCAAATTAAGCGTATGATATATCAAATTGAATTTAGAGGTGTCTATTTTGTGGTCTAAAAATGTGAGAGAAATTGGGTGAGTGGATTGTCTGCAGTAATTCGTGGAGTGAGAGACGTTTTGAGCTGTTTTGGAGTTGGTTGGCAGTTTTGCTTGTCCAACTTCAAACGGCGATATCCGGAGCAAACGAGATCAAAATGACTCGTGTGATGGCTCATTGGAAAGGTACTTAAGTAAGAAAAAAAGATAACTAAAGATGAAGGTCTGGTTTTGAGCGGTATGTCCGTAGTAAAATAATTACCGAATCATGTTCGGATAAGTAGAAAACGTAAGATTGAGAAATTGGCTATGTGAGTTTATGGGAACCCCTTAGTGTCTTATAGTAAGTAAAATAAGATATAAAAATAGTTTAATCTAGTATTCTGCAAGAGTTTACAGTTATGATCATAGCTTTTATTTATTACGCTTTTACGGTTTTAAATGCTCGCGTAATAAACGGAAAAAGTTTACTCGCATTTTTATAAATGAACTGCTGTGATTGTAACTGCGATTAACATTATAATTAATGTTAACAATACTAGTGTACAACGGGCTGTTACAATCTCCAAGCTCTCCAACACTTGAAACAACCCACAATGGTCAAGTTCTCTCAAATTTTCATGGGTTTGAAGGCCAAAGATCTCTTAATACAATGCTCCCCATAAGATGCACTCAACATGAAAGTTAATCTCAAGAAGGTGGGGAACAACTTTGTAGTTATAGGTTTTTCCTAAAAGTAGTTAGAAATGGAGATATGGTTTCAAGCTTTCAAATGCCACCAAAAATGGCTTCCTTGGCTATTTTGAGAGAGAAGGCTGTGGGTGATGGAGAGAGAAGAGAGAATGAACTGAAATTTGGCTTCCACATGTGTTCCAATTTACTTAAGTCACGTAAAGTGGGTCCCACATGTCACTTTACTCACTTAAACCTACTCATTTAATCCACCAATCTCCACAAAATTCATAAATCATCAATTTTATCCAAATTCAACATATTTTCATTTCCTAGAATATTAATTCCTTTTTCATGTTTTTCAGTAAAACCCAGTAAAGATCATTTTCATCAAATTTCTCAAAACACACCTATCAACTCCAAATTTCGTTTTGAATCCAATTTGATCATTATTTTCACCAAATAATGTCTAATTTTAACATTTCACAGGTTAGGGTTACGTATTTTCCAAATTATTATTTTACCCTTCGTGTGTATTTTCACCCGAATTTTAGGATTTTCACTAAATAAACCCTCTAATCAAAAATTTAATTATTAAAAATATATTTGAAATATGTGAGGTGTTATACAAAACATATTCTAAATTTTAATCCTTCAAATATGCTAGCTTCTTTTATGTAGGTCATGAGTAGTTAAATCTAATTCAGGTTGAATTTCTTTATCAACCCATTAAGTGCTTTTTCCATGCTTAATGTGCCAACTTTAGGGGTAACATCTCCCTTCCCCAATCACAAGATCAATTTTCTCATTTCATCGTTGTCCTTTGTCAAAATACTTTTGGATTTTAGGGCATTATTAGAGGGTGTTTGATAGGGAGTACGATATTATAATGGATTTGTGTTATTTTTCAAAATATATTGTTGGATATTCAATCAAAAAGTAAACTTTTTATAGAAGGTGAATCGTGATCCATAGCTTTTGTAAATTGTCATTTCAAGTCTTGATGCCACCGTTGATTTTGAAAGTTGTCTCATGGTTGATCTTGTTCATTGTGCTTGGACATTATCATAAATGCTTATGCATAATTGTTCAATTTTTTTTTTGCTTAAGTTGTTTTCTTTTATGGTTGATGAATTCTAATATGATTTTGTTTTCCCTGGAGTGTTTACATTGTTAACCATGAACTTTTTAAATTTATTTATTTATTATTTAGGCATGCTAAAATCGTCAACTCTCCATGAAAAGAGGTGGATTGCTGATTTTAACTCATCTACAAAAAGTGATAAACCAGCTCCACCCTGTTTTTTATAGGTTAAAAGCAGGTGGATCGAGTTGACTCACATTGTTTGCTTTACTTTTAGTTGAGTGCTTATTTGTTCAAGTAAATGACAAATAATAGTAAATTATTAAATTTATGTAGATAAGGAAAATTTGTGAATGAATAATATTTTTTGTAAGTATTTATTAGTTATTGGTTAGTTCTTAATAATTGTAAATGAACAACAAGAATGACTTTACACAACAAGTGAGGGTGAATTGTGGTTACTTATTTTACAAGATACTTGTTCCCTAATACCCCTTTTCCAACATATTGAGCTTGTATGTGCTTTGTTATCATTAAAACTCAAGTTCTTTTACCCTTTTTTTGTAATAAAGTTCTTTTACCTTTGTAACCTAAAGTTCAACAATAAACACAATTCTATATTAAATTCTAAATAAAGAAAAAATTTGCATATTGTTATTGCTTTTTATCGAGTAATCATATGTTAGCACAGAGTGATTAACAACTATAATTAAATTTTATAATATATTTATAAAGTAAGAAGAAATTACAAATGATTATAGCTTATTGTGAGTGATAATTTATTCTTACTACATAGTTTTAATAATAAACGTAGTTCTAAATGTAAATATCTATGAAATTGTGTAAAAGAATGTAAATGACAATTATTTTTTAATGAATATTTATTTACGAGGGAGTACATCATAAATACTTTTAATCTAGCTAGGAAATTCGATGCACTAAAGTTAGAGTTATCTAATGATTTTCTTGTGCACTTGGTTCTCATATCTATTCCTGCACAATATAATCAGGCTGTTGTGAGCTACAACACTCAAAGGACAAATAGACTCTGAATGAGCTCATTTCTCATCGGGTTCAACCAGAGGAAAAATTCAGCGAGAGAATACTGATAGTGCTTATTTTGCACAACCTCTCTGTAAAGAACCTTGGGATACACCACCCTAAAAGCTAGCTCAAAGGGTGGGAGTGCCCATGACCTTATAAACTCCACATTAGTTGCACATACAACCAATGTGGGACTATATATCTCAACACACCCCCTCACACGAGAGCCCATTGGGCTTGAAGAGTGGACAATGCAACAGGCCCAGCCTACCTGTGCTAAGAAACGCCACAAGAGAAAGTGGGGGGCGGCGAGGCTCTGATACCATGTAAAGAACCTTGGGATACACCACCCCAAAAGCTAGCTCAAAGGGTGGGAGTGCCCAAGGCCTTATAAAGGCCACATTAGTTGCACATACAACCAATGTGGGACTATATATCCCAACACGCCCCCTCACACAAGAGCCCATTGGGCTTGAAGAGTGGATAATGCAACAGGCCCAGCCTACCTGTGCTAAGAAGTTCCACAAGAGAAAGTGGGGGACGGCGAGGCTTTGATACCGTGTAAAATAACGAGAGAGTGAGAGAGAAGAGAGGAACATTTGAAAAAATATTTTGTGTGTCTTGATATAATCAGAGAGTTACAATATATAGAGACTCTAATAGGCTTTAAGTGAAAGGCCCAGACCTAATTACAATCATCATAATAACAGACTAATACAATCAGCATAATTACAGACTAATCAGTATAATTACAGACTAATCATATCTAATCATATTTAATATATTCTAACATTCCCCCTCAAGCTGGAGCGTATAGGTCATAAGCACCAAGCTTGTTACATATAAACTCTATTCGAGGACCCCTAAAAGATTTTTTAAACACATCTGCTAATTGCTCATTAGAGGGTACAAAACTAGTTTTAATTTCACCAGCAAGAATCTTTTCTCGAACAAAGTGACAATCTATTTCTATATGCTTGGTTCTTTCATGAAACACTGGATTTGATGAAATGTGCAGAGCTGCTTGATTATCACAAATAAGAGTTGTCTGTCCAGTGTCTCCAAACTTAAGCTCTCTGGGAAGCTGTTTAAGCCAGATGAGCTCGCAAGTAGTAGTCGCCATGGAGCGGTATTCTACTTCAGCACTTGATCTGGCAACCACGCTTACTTTTCCAGGAAATCAAGTTGCCTCTAACAAAGACACAATACCCAGAAGTAGATCTCATATCAGCTGGACAACCAGCCCAATCAGCATCACAGTACCCAACAACTTTATCATGACCTTTATCTTCATATTCAAGGCCTTTTCCTGGAGATGCCTTGATGTACTTAAGAATATGAATGACTGCATTCCAATGTTCTTGACATGGAGAATTGAGAAATTGACTGACAACACTCACTGCAAAGGAAATATCAGGTCGAGTGACTGTGAGGTAGTTCAATTTTCCAACCAATCTTCTATTTTGTTCAGGATCTGAAAAGGGCTCCCCCTGATTTGGTAGAAGCTTGATACTTGGATCCATAGGAGTATCAACAGACTTTGAATTTAACAGAGCAGTTTCTTCAAGGATATCCAGAGCATATTTTCTCTGAGATATCACAACACCAGTTTTAGATTGGGCCACCTCGATTCCCAAGAAGTATCGAAGTTTCCCAAGATCCTTAGTCTGAAAATGATGACATAAATGTTGTTTCAATCGTGGTGGGCCCATAACCCACAGGTCCCAGGATCGGAACCAGGCTCTGATACCATGTAAAGAACCTTGGGATACATCACCCCAAAAGCTAGCTCAAATGGTGAGAGTGCCCAAGGCCTTATAAACTTCACATTAGTTGCACATACAACCAATGTGGGACTATATATCTCAACACTCTCAATATAAGAAAAATAATAGAGCTAAGGAATTGCAAATGAAGCACTCATGCAAAAGAAACGAAAAGAGGCATGATCAGACATTTATCCACAAGTTTTGCAAGAAAAATGAACATATGAAGAAAGTGTAAAACTAGAATGGCTATACACCGCAAGAGGGGGTAAATTATGGTCTTTTCTTTTCTAAGAAACTTGATTTTCACTACCTTGTTAACAAGAAAACTCAAGAAAATATGGAAGAATAGAGACCAAACCCTTTTCAACCCAAAAAAATTCAAATCAATGATATAAACACAACAAGTAATTAATCAAAAGCATAAGTTAAAAAGATAAGGGTTTAGAAGATCAACCACAAAGATTTATCCTGGTTCGCTCTCAAACAACTAGAGGGCTACGTCTAAACTGATGTCTATCGTCCATTAAGCTCAGAGCTTCCATCCAGTGAATAAGAAACTGATGTAAAATGGATTTTTATAAGTTTCTTCACCAACTTTGGTCACAATCCCAACCCATATACTTATAGGATCACTCCAATTCACCAATTCGAATTAGAACACAAAAACTTCTTCAAACAGATATAAAATAACCTTTCTACAATCCAAATTACAAAAGAAATCAAAGAAATAAAACAAGAACATAAGATAATTGAGATTTCTCTCAAGATACACAAAATAAGCCTAAAATCATATAAAATTTTATTTTTAAGTGTTTATGCATTAATCCTTGTTAATTTGTTCATAGGTACCCTCATCTTAGGTTTATATAGAAATCCAATGAAGATAATAACTTTTTATGACAGTTGGACTCAAAATTAAATCATTAATGTGTTTTGTTACACATTTCCTCGAGTAAATCACGAAGGCTTACTTGGATAAATTTTTCATTAGCATTTACTCAAGTAAGTCTCTAACATTCACCCGAGCGAATGATTTACTCGGGTAAATGTTATGTTTTACTCGTGTAAGTTGTGAATAGAACCACTGATCAATGCAATACTTAATCCAATTGAATTCTAAATGGTTCCTAGCAAGTTCAAACATATCTATGAGTACATTTAGACTCTATATAACAATTCTCATGTGTGTGTGACTTTGTATAAATGATTGGACTATGTAGGTTCAGGTACAACATGTTGTAGTGATCCTAAGTATACATGTTTTGATAAGAGAGCTCAATAAATTTATTTCTACAAGTTTTTAAACTTAAAAATACATTCCTAACTATATAAGCTTATGCTTAGGCTTGTATTCCTTTGTCTTCATGCTTTGAGATTCTAAGTCTTCTTTAAGCTTGAAAACGTTAACTTGCCTTATTACTTTAAGTTTCTTCAAGCCTTTTGAATGTTGCTCTTGTATTCCTTTATCAATTGGGGCATGGTGCACTGTCTTCCATGATGTAAATACATGTTGAGCTTCCTTGTGCTTTGTTATCATCAAAACTCAATAGCTTTCACTTTATAACCTTTAGGGTTCAATAGAAAGAGAGCCCCAAATATAAGGCATGGTGTGAAAAGAAGCATATGACTCTCACTTTGGTTTGTTCAAAAATTAATTTAGCTTCTATACATAAGGATACTTGGTGGGTATATTCTAGTGCTTCTACTTATATAACTATGTATATGCAAGGTTGCCTATGGAGCCAACCGCCAAGTGATGTTAAAAGATACATATTTGTCGACAATGGAAAGAAAGTTCTAGTTGAAGCTATTTGGAATTTTAGGTTCTTGTTAAAAATTGGTGTAGAATAGCTCCAGTACAGTGAATTTAAGTTAGAGAGCTATCCTAATGATATGAATATAATAAATGATGTAAGCATAAGATTTGATGAAGTTTGATACCTATATTGAGGGTATTCTGAGCAGTTGAGTTTTCAGCTGTTGTTTTTGACTGCTGACACAGTAACAGTCTGTAGAATAGCTTCAATCTAGAAAATCTGAGTTAGAGAGCTAATCTAATGATATAAACATCATGAATGAGGTTAGTATATGAAATGGTGAAGATTGATACTTGTAAGAACTCGCACCGTTAATTAAGGTATTTAATTAATTAATTATGCAAAATTAGGAAATGATTTCATAATTGGCCCTAATAATTATTATGAGGCTTTAATAATTATAGTAAGTGGGTAATAATGCTGAAAGTCGCTTTTCAGAAGAAAAGTGCAGATACCGGTTCTGCTAGTCGGTATAAATGCGTACCGAAAAGTATCCCGGAAAATTATAATAAGTGTATGATAATTACTAGAATGATATGTAGGACTTGTAAAACGAGTTTCAAGTCCAGATAATGAGAACTGGTGCTAGAAACCGGTACTGGCTTGGAAAAGCGCGTACCGGAAAGGTGCTCAGAAAATTATAAGAAAAATATGATAATTCTTGTAAAATTGAGTAGGTTAAGAATCCAGAGTTTGGGATTAAAATGCTAAGCGTAGCAATTAAAGTTAATACTGTGTGTTTTCCTTTAAGTTGACTATAAATACAACTTTTACACACTAACCTAGGCTGATACTCATCCATTTGAACGTGAAAGTTGGTGCCTTGGAGCTGCTGACCAGCCTCCTTCATGCCTTGCCTTGTTTCCTTGGAAACTCAACCAAGTTGTCACATTTTCCTCTAGTTTCTTCACCAAAACACCTTGGGTGAATGGGAAATACTTGAGTGTGAGTCTTGTGAGCAGAAAAGAGTCATCTTTCTGAGTTTATTGTGAGGTTCTGGTTCTGAATTTGAGAGTTTGGAGGAGATTCATCTTGTTCTTAGTGGTTTAGAGCTCCAAGTAGCTTCCTTGGTGAGGAAATGACTCATTTTGTTGGTCCATTTTCGTGTACCTGTAGAAACAGTACTTGGAAGGGTTGTTGGTGAGCTCTTTGGGTCATTCTTGCTGAGTTTAAGCTTGTGGTATGATCTTCAACCTTGAACTTGAGTTTAAGTGTGTAAAAATGGAACCTTGATGCATGTAAAGGTTAAAAGATGATAACTTAACATTGGGTAATGTCAAACACACCTAGAAATGTATGTTTAGGTGTTTAAAATCGGTAAAAACCCGACCTTGGAAGGATATCTTCACGAAATGCAGTTTTTGCATTCTGTCATGAAATATCCGGATATGTGCCCGAACAATATCCGGATATGTGATATCCGGATATGGGATTTGGACATCCGGATATGAGATATCCGGATATGGGATTCTGGATATCCGGATATTGCATATCCGGATATGTCCAGTGAGATATCCGGATATTGCATATCCGGATATGGTCCCGAGGAATATCCGGATTTCTGGGATTTCGTAGAACAGTAGCTGTGCTGTGTGTACAGTAGGCTATTGGGGGTTTGTGGACCCTACATTAATGAAGTTGAACTTCTGTTTTAATTAAACTAAGTCAGAATCGTTGTGATTAAGGACTTATGGCTTGGTATGGAGCCTTAAGACGTAAAGCGTAATGAAAAGGCGTTGTCTTTAATTTGTATGCATGTGGTACATGTTATTGATTTAGTATTGGTCCATAACAGATTGTGAATCTGCGGTGTTTGGACTTTGAGCTGTGGACCCTTGGCTTTTGGAATTAGCTTGCAAGGTAAGCTTTCGTGTCCTCAGTTTAGCCATGTCGTGGTTCCACCATGTCCCATGGGGGTATGGTTTATGCATGCTGTGTACATGCTTTTGGATATTTGATATGTTGATTGAACTTTACATGTAATGGATTTTAATATGCATGTGTTGTTTCATCTTGACGGGAAGCCTGAGTATGTAGCGTCATACAAGACGGTGTACCGGGGTGAATGCAAGTGGTACTTGCACGGTGTGTAGGTGATAGACGTATACCTGCACTGTCTCTGGCCAGTAGATTAGTATTGACACACATGGCATGATTATCTGCTGCATTGCATTGTTTTAGAAATGATAAATGATAAACTGCTTTTGAACTTATATTGCACATGTAAGTGAGCTTGGGGTGGAAGATCCTTGAGGACTCACTGACTTACTGAGATTTCTAGATTAGAGATCTTACCCCACGTTTGGGGAATGCTTATTTCAAGATCAGGTTGTATGGGTACCGATGCCTCAGGCGGCAGGAGGCTGGAGCTTAGCTGATTATGTTGTTTCTGCTTATTTGTTAGCATGACTGGATATTGATGCTGATTATGTTTTATGCCTTTTATCATTATGTTGTTGTCGAGACTGATGTTGGGCATGTTGCCTTATTTGAGTAAGCATGGGGATTGTCCATGACACTCTCTGTTAGTACTTTTTAGATTGGAGCTGTATAAACTGTTAGATGGTCCGGTCTACGTTGTTGTAGTTCCGTGACTAGAGCCACACTTATATTATCTATGTTATGAGGTATTTCAGTTAACTATTTTATTGCAATTACATACAGACGATGTTTTATTAATTGATTATTAAGCAAGTTGGTAATGTTAATGGCATCATAATTGAAAAGAAAAAGTAATTCCGCATTGTAATTAAGCGCGGCTTAATACGATATTATGATAACATTACCGGATATATACGGGGTGTTACAATACCCATATTGGGGTACTTCTGAAAAGTCACTTTTGTCGGATATTTTGTACTGCTGTAGCAGCAACCGGTACAATCCCAGAATGAGAAAAATATGAAATAATGGAATTATAACACCTAGTAATCCTAAATCAAATATTAAATGAGAATTAAAGGGAAGGATTAGTGAAAATCGTGAATTTAGAACCAAAATACGTAAAAGAAAAGATAAAACGGCAAATTGATAAAATGGTTCTTAAATTTGTTACCAATTAATTTTACTTGGTTGGCTATTTTAGTGCTTGTTGCAACGTTGCCTTACCTCTAAATTAATTAACGAAAATTGCTAGGAATTGACAAATTGAATTAAGTAAAAAGGTATTGGAAAGTTAAAGAAAAAACAATTAAATAAAAAAAAAGTATACAATAAATTATTTGGAGGAAATCATAAACTAAATGGTATACCTTTCTGATTTCCCCAAGTCGGTGATGGTGTTGCAAAATCTCACGTTCTTGTTTTATTAAGTGAAGAAGCAATTGTTTAGCTTTCCAAATGGACTTTCTAGTTCCTTTTAGTGTTTCACGTGAGTTTCATTATTTTGTCTTTAGTGAGATGGAAAATCAACCAATGAGAATCATATTGAAAAGTCAAAAAGAAGTGAAATGAAAGTTAATTCATTAGATTATAACTTATAAGTGTACCCAAGTCGGTTGTTTTCCTTTACGCCTCATTTTGCTTTTCGTCTTTTGCTTCTTCTCTTTTTCCAGAAACCGAACGTATACGAAGCTTAGGGCAAGTGTACAACTTGCATTTTAGACATCTTCTTGCTTGGGTTTCTCAACCTTAAGAACTCAGCCCTATCCTTTTTTTCCTTGTGAGAAGCTTTTGTTAGTGAGATACTTCTCCCCTTCTCCTTCGACCCTAGGGCTGTCTTACAAGGATTTGAAGTGGTTTTCCAAATATTCAAGTTGCAAGTTGATTCCTTGTGTGGTGGAGGTTAAACAAGGTAATATATATAGGTTTGAATGGTAGGAAAATTTATATTAGACTTGGAATTTTGTCATGGGCTGATTGTAAGTATTTAATGTTATGATTATTTAAGTAGTTAGGATGCTTGGTTTTGGCTGTTTATTTAGTATAAGTTAAACTATGCATGTATAGGCTTGAAATGAACAAAAAAAATTATTTGTAGAAACCAAGAAGCAATCGATCAAAGCAAGAGAAAGTATGCAAGCTAGGTGTTTGATAAAATTTCTAACTGGAACTAAGATTTACAAGTGACCAAAGGAAAGTTGGTTCATTATAAATTAAGTAGAAATAGTAAGAAAAATCCATTGAATCTAGTATAGGCAAATTCAGCCCAGAGAAGGAAAATTGTGTAAATTATATGTTTAATAAAATTCCTAGATGAAAGTGTGAGTATTAAGTAAATTGATGATGATTGGATTAGTAGAAAATGATTAAAAGATCATTGAAATTAATTAAGGCCAATTCGGCTATATATATAGAAAAATAATGGGAGAGGGTAGTACGTTGCTTTGTACGTTGACATGTGTTACAAGTTGATTGATGATCCTATGTGTGACCATTGTAGGTTGTCGTACGTCGACTTGAATCCTGAACAGTGAATCAGTGGATTGCCCTTGGTCCTGGACCAAGTGGATTGAGGTAAGTGATTGAATCAATGCATGTATAATTGTGAATTAGCATGTATTGTTTGAGTTTTGAGTGATTGGGAATGTCCTCTGTGTAGGCATTCTGCTGTGTACCAAGTTGAGGAATAAGCTGTTGCGGAGCTAAGGGAAAGAACAAATTAAGGTAACCTCTTGGTACTGGGGCTTATTCCCCTTTTCTGTTCCACCATACCCGTTGAGGGTAATGGTAGGAAGTGTATATGAGTAGTGTAGAACAACATGAGCATGCATGCATTATCACAGTGGGTACTTATGTACCGAGTCTCTGGCCAGTAGACAGTTAGCCTTCGGGCAGTTTCGGACTTCCACTGGATAGGTCTCCGAGAGGGAGTTCCAGTTGACCTAGGGTCGTGGTGTGTGATCCGGATAGGAGCACACTAGGAATGTCTCGGGTGTTATGGATGGTTTGGGCATCATGGTTGTGGTTCTTGGAACACACCTTGGATGATACCCGTAGGCTTATATATGTCGAGGACGTTGCGTGGTATTGGTAGCTACCATCCCGCTTCGTCGTATTTTATATCCCGATATTCCCCAGTTTCTCTAAATCCCTTGCTTTATCCCGTTTTGAAAGTGGTTGTTTTATACTATTGATATGCATCGAAGTGAACCATTGGGCGGAGTTTTCTCCAGAACCTCTGGGTTACTGAGATATATTCGTATATCTCACCCCGTCTCGAGGCATTTATTTCAGGAGGTAGCAGTGGAGCTGGAGCAGCGGGCAAGAGGCCCGCAGAGTGATCAATGGAGTGATTTAGTATTTTGCATTTTGTTGGCCATGTGGCCTAGGCTAGACTTAGGGCATGAACATCTCATATGTATGTAGGATGAGTTTCATTAGCATATTTGTTCATGTCATTTTGCCTAAGTCTAGTAGTTTATGTTATTCAGTTTATGTTGTAATTTGTATTTAAGTTGTAATATTGGAAGATTGTAAGTTAAAGTTTAAGTTTTAAGTTGTAAATTGTAAAGCAAATATTGTAATTGTACTTGATGCATGACATGATATGATGGAAGGGCTTTAGGACTATTTTAGGTTATGAGTACTTGTATGATGAAAGATGCATGAAATTGGAATTTGTGATTGAAACTATGTATGGATTTTAAAGTAAGCTAGTGGTGTAATAAATATAAACTAGATTGGGTTGTAAGTGCCCCAAGGCGTTGTTGGTCCTTGTATGTGCCACCCTTTGGATTATTACTGAATTATTATTGGATTATTAGGTACCTTTGAGGCATTAGTGAATTGGTACAAATTCAGGGATTTAAGGAAAAACAAAGGAAACTCTGGCGAATTTTCTGTAGAATTGGCATATTTGAACGAACTTCAGGAGAGCATGTCTCCCTCCATAGAGGTCCGATAGGGACGTGCCATACGCCATTTTGAAGGTTGAGATGTCCTCTACCTTATGTCTAAATTTGGGAAAAAACTGGGTTGGTCTTCGACCTGAAAAAAATGGAGGAACGCAGACTGCTCATGTGCTTACTGCACATGTGGCAGTTCTGGACCTGTTTTGAGAAATTAATTCCTGCTTCGTTTGTCATTCAAATTAAGCGTATGATATATCAAATCGAAGATCGAGGTATCTAGTTTGTAGCATAAAAATTTGAGAGAAATTGGACGAGTGGGTTTAATGCAGTAATTCGTGGAGTGAGAGAGGTTTTGAGCTGTTTTGGGGTTGGTTGGCTGTTTTGCTTACCCAACTTCAAACGGCGATAACCGGATCAAATGAGCTCCGATTTGAGTGTGTGATAGCTTATTAGAAAGGAAATTAAGTAAGACAAAAATATAAATTGAAAGAAAGTTATGTTTGTGAGCGGTGTGTTCGCAGAAAATTAATTAGTGAACCATGTTTGGAAAGGTAAAAACGTAAATTTGTGAAATTGGCTAAGTGGGTTTATGGGGACCCCTTAGTAACTTATAATAAGTAAAGTAAGTTATAAAAATATTTTAAATAAGTCTTCCGTAAGAGTTTACGGTTACGGTCACAACTTTTAATTATTACGTTTTCTTTTATGTTTTAAATGCTCGCGTAATAATCGGAAAAAGTTTATTCGCATTTTACAAATGAATTGTTGTGATTGTAACTGCGCTTAATATCATAATTAATGTTAATAATACCGGTGTACAACAGGCTGTTATAGGAATGAAAGGTCAATATATGCCTAAAAATTCATAATTAGACCAATAATGTTAAAGTTAAGAAGATTATGAAATCCGGTAAAGACTATAGTGCAATTAAACAACTATAAGTGGATTTGTGATCTACTAATCAAATTTGAAGTTATGAACATGATAATTAGACAAAATTAATATTAATTACTTAAAGTTAGAGTCTTGGGTGTTTTCAGGTAAAAATTTGATAATAGTTCAAAGAAAAATTACACCGGGTGTCACTAAATGACAGAAAGCCACTTAATGACATGACATAAACCCTAAAAACATAAGGGACCATTCCCCTCATTTCTGATCTGCACCCTAGCAGCCACCTCTCTCTCTCTAAGTTTGAGTTTTTAAATTTTCTTCACCTTTTCTCTAAGATTCCACGACCAAAACTCCATCAAATCACCAAACACTCTTCACAAAACTTGTTCCCCTCATCCTCCTCTTCAAGAACATACCATTTTTGTTCTTGAAAGCCAAAATTTCATGGTGCATACCCCTCTATACAACAATGTTTTCTTGGCTTTTTCAAGCCATGGTGTTGGTGCTTTGAGTTCTCCTTGAAGAACCTCACTTTGATGCCTACTTCCCTAAGTTCTAGTGTAAGTTTTCTTGACTTTTCTTCTTGAAAAATCACATCTTTGTGTTGTTTTCTTGATTTCTAATCTTGAGTTTTCTTAAAGGTATGTTCTTTGTGGAAAGAAAGCATGCTTGCTTGAGAAAGATGGGAGCTTGAAGCATTGATGCTCATTTGAAGAAGTAAGCATGAAACTTTGAAAAAATGATGACAAAAATCCCACCACCACCATCTAAACAATTCAGCCATCATGAGTTCTTAAGGGGGTTGATGTGTTTAATGGATAAAAATTGGTTCTTGAGGTTGTTAAGTGTGGACAATCATGAGTATGACCAAGGGGAAAGATTAAAAATGCAACATTTAAGCTTAAAAATGCTAATCTTGATTAAGGAATGGATTTAAACTCTAATGACTCTATTATATCAAATCTTTCGTAAATAGTATAATTAGGGTTTTATGTTTAAAATTTAATTAAATGATGGATTAGTGGACTAATTAAGTGAAGGACTTAATTAACTAAAGAAATAGTAAAGTTAATAAGTTAAAACCTAGTTTGTATAACCTAAACAATTTGGCCACCTAAGGATCAATTAGGGTTAGTAAATTAAATATTGGTTTAAGACCTAATTAGGATACTAATCTATGGTTTAAGTGAAGTGGACCATGCATAATGTATTAATTAACTATAAAAACCCTAAAATGGACCTAATGAGGGTTTAGAAGCACTAATTATGTAATTAGTGAACCTAATGAACTAAGACCTAATGTGACTATGTGGGAATTCATAAGTGACCTAATAATAGAAAATCCTAAAATTAAAGTGACTTAGAGTTTCTAACCAAAGATAATTAGGATTTGCTAATTAAACACAATTAGGGTTAAATGACCAATTTTTAGGCTTATTTTGGAAGAGCATATCTCCCTCCACAGAGGTCTTATAGGGATATTCCATACATCATTTTTCAGCTTGAGATGTCAGCTATGTGGTGTCAAAATTTGGTACCATTTTAAGATGTATAGCATTCTGTAGGTTTAATTGAGTGAAGACTGCCCAGGGAGGCCATGTGCAGGGGCTGAATGTGTCAGCACCTTCAACGAATTGTTTCTCCCTCTGTTAGTGGTCAAATTAGGCTCATGATATGTAAAATTAAATATAAAGGTGTCTAGTTTTTTGAATAAAAATTTGAGATCAATTGGTTTAGTATATTTTCCATAATCGCAGAAATGGTGAGATATGTTTGGGGCTCTGTTTAGAGTTGGCAGGCAGTTTTCCTTGTTCAACTTCAAACGGTGATAACTGGAGCTAAAGAAATCCAAATGAGGCATGTGATACCTTGTTGGAAATATAATTGAGTCTAGATTAACATACTAAAAGATGAGAATATTATAACAAGTTAGTTGCACACAGAGACTAGAAAACAGAAGCATGTACAGTTATAGAAAAATCATAAAAGTGAGATTTAAGCTAAATGGATTTATGGAAACCCTTAGTAACTTATAATAATTAATGTTCAAGGGTATGAATGACATATATTGATGATAAATGTCTTGATTAGTTGTAAGTTAAGTGGAAAATACCTTAATTTAAGAGAGTTTATTAATGGACTAAGTGTCTAATGAGTTATTGTAGACTTAGTGAACAATTCTTTATGCACTAAAAATGTGTAATTAAGTAATAAATGGTCTAGACTTGTAATGGGCATATTATTGGCATATAAGTATAGAAAGTGGAACCATTAAATGGTTAAGTATTTTATATGACTTGATTAATTACTATGTAATTAATGATGTGAAAGGTTCCTACTCTAGGTGTGCCTAGAGAACCTTGCACTTGAGGATTGTATTGGAGCATACATAAAATATTGGAGTGTGGGCTTGTGCTAAGCTCCTTGAGGTAAGCTCCTAGTTCTGGTTGCTCCTCTCTCTTGTGGCCCCACCATGATGGTGGACATTATGTTTGTATTGTATGAAAGTACATGGTATGATGTATATGTGCATTCATTCACATTCATATAGATGTTATGTGATTCTTGATGTTATGATGATGCACTGATGATATATGTTATGAGGATCCTGGCAAGTGATCATGGTATGTAGGCTGCCTATGACTTGACTCTGGGAGCTATTTCATACTGAGGTTGTGTTGACTGTCTATGGCTTGACCCTGGAGTCACACAGGTGTAACCGTCTATGGCTTTGACCCTGGGGTTACACAAGGATGATATGATGATGCTATGTTTATGTTGTATGCCTGTATTATATGCTTTATATCTGACTTGTCATGCAGGAAGTAGGCTCAGGGGATTAGAGGATCCTCTATAAACCTTTATCTTACTGAGATGTGTTATCTCACCCCATTTGGGGAACATCATTTCTGGTACTCAGGTTAGCAGTGTGCAGTCTAAGGGCAAGGGCCCAACTACGGATTGGTGGATTGTGGCTGCTGCTTATTTTTATGTTGTTATGTGGCATGTGTAGTGTTTTGACATACCTAGTCAGTTTATTTTTAGACTATGTTGCTGTATGTAATAATGCTCAGTATTAATTATTGTTTGAGCTTTCAGATTATTGATGTATGGATTATGAGTTATGTTAGATGCATGTGATGAGTACACAAAGACATGATGTATGAATTTATTAATTTGGGCACAGAGTCATTATGTATATACTGACCTATTGAGGGGATTGCAGTCCGTGTGGGACTTGCAAGCTGTCTGTTATTTAACTGTGTTTATCATGTGTGATTGTGTGAGATTCTTATCTCCCAGTTGTCCGTTAAACAGCTGTTATGCTGTCCGTAAGACTCTGGCAGGAATGACACTTGTTGTCATATCTGGTTAGTCAATGGCCATTAATCCTGGCTAATGAGATTAATTAGTAATTATATGTGTTAGATTTACGCTTTCTGATATATCAAGTGAACATCTTGAGAAATGTTTTCATAAAATGTTTTGGAAAAAGTTTATTCATATTTTCACAAGACTTTTCTTTAATTATTTAATCAAATCTTCCGCTGTGTACGCTGTAATATCATGAGGTTAACAACCAGAGTAGTACGGGGTGTTACAACTCTCACTTTGGTTTGTTCAAAAATTAATTTAGCTTATATACATAAGGATACTTGGTGAGTATATTTTGGTGCTTCTACTTATATAAGTATGTATATGCAGGGTTGCCTACGGAGCCAACTGCCAAATGATGTTAAAAGATACATCTTTGTCGACAATGGAAAGAAAGTTCTAGTTGAAGCTATTTGGAATTTTAGGTTCTTGTTAAATATTGGTGTTTATTTGGATTTGAATGAGACTTTTGTTGCACAGTCATTTAGATGGAGTTTAATTTCTATTTTCAATTTGGACAAATCTGATTATTCTTGTTCTTTTGGGAAAAATAAACTTAGTCTTTTTATTGATTCAAATATTGTTAGCACAAGATCTTTAATTGATAATCTTTATATGTTTGATACTATAACTATTGACAATGAGGTAATGCACTCTAGTACAATAGATACAAAGCACAAATTAATTGAGAATTATGCTACTCTTTGGCATAAATATTTGGGCTATATCTCTAAAAAGAGGATTCAGAGGCTTATGAGTGATGGAATTCTTGGTACCCTAGACTTGGATGATTTTCTAGTGTGCATTGAATGCATTAAGGGGAAATAGATAAACATGAATAATGTAGGTTCAGAAAGATTCAAAGATGTCTCAGAACTAATTCATACAAATATTTATGGGTCTTTTCCTACAACTTTTATGGAATGGTCAACAACACTTTATTACGTTCATAGATGATTATTCAAGATATTTTTACCTATACTTAATACATGAGAAGTCACAATCGTAGGACATGTTTAAAGAATTTAAAGTCAAAGATAAACATCAACTAGGCAAGAAAATTAAAGTGACCAGATCTGACCATGGTGGTGATATGTGATGTATAAGGAAAACAACATCCATGACCTTTTACTATCTTCCTAAAGGAGTATGGCATCGTCCCACAATACATAATGCCAGTCAAACCTAGTATGAATGGTGTTGCGAAGAGACGAAATAGAACTCTTAAGGACATGGTGAGAAGCATGATTAGTCTTTTGGGAAGAAGCACTAAAGATTACAGTTTATATGCTTAATAATGTTCCAACTAAAGCAATGAACAAAGTCCCCAATGAGATATGGACAAGAAAAAAATCTAGCATAAGGCATTTATATATTTGAGGTTGTCTAGCTGAAGCAAGGTCTTACATGACAAATGAAAGAAAGCGGGACTCAAGAACAGTTAGTTGTTATTTTGTTGGATATGTTGAATGCTCTCATGGCTTCATGTTTTATTACCCCATTACTAAGTCTTTCTTTGAAACAGAAAATGCAAGATTCCTTGAGGATGTTAAATTTGTGTGGGAAGATAATATAACGAATGTTGTCTTTGAGGAAGAAGATTGTGTTTCTCTTCCCAATGTTGTTATCATTCCATATACAACTCCAGTGCAAAAATATGATAATCAAGTTTTTATTTCTAATGTCATTCCCGAACAAGATACAATAAAATTTCCTTTACATTACCTATAGATCCAATTCAACAACATCAAGAAGTGCCTTAAGGAGATCCATTAGAGAAAGGAGAAGTACAATTCCATATGATTATATTATTTTCTCCAAGAGCATGAAAATGTGTTAGGCTTAGGGTAAGATGATCAAATCAACTTCCAACAGGCCTTAGAAAGTACTAATGCTCAAGAATGGATTAATCTCATGAATGATGAGATGAAATCTATAAAACACAATGACATTTAAGATCTTGTCAAGTTGCCTAAAGGTATGAAACCAATTTTTTGTAAGTGGATATTTTAAACCAAGATGAATACATTGTTAACATCGTAAGATATAAAGTTTGTTTAGTCGCTAAAGGTTTCACTCAATAGGAGGAATAGATTATAAAGAGACTTTCTCTCCGGTTTCTTCGAAAGACTCTTTCAGGATAATTAATACACTTGTGGCTCATTGTGCTTTAGAGCTACATCAGATAAATGTTAAGATAGTGTTTGTCAATGACAATATTGATGAAACAATTTACTTAACACAACTAGAAAATTTTGTATTAGGAGATTCAAAGTCTATGGTTTATGAGCTTAGGAAATTCACCTATGGTCTCAAACTGGCTTCCCATTAATGGTATCACAAATTTCATGAAGTTATCATCTCTTATGGTTTTGATGTGAACATGGTGAAAGTTTGTGAATATCACAAGTTCATTGGGAGTAAATTTATCTTCATGATCTTATACGTTGATATAACACCTCGCAATTCTAAATTAAATATTAAAATATTAAATGAGAATTAAAGGGAAGGATTAGTGAAAATCCTGAAAATAAGGCCAAAATACAAAGAAAGGGCAAAACGGTAATTAGCCAACACGGATCCCTAGGAAGATAAAAATTGAGTAGAAGGTCTCAAATGATAAAAATAACCCTGGAAATGGACTCAGAACAAAAAATTGAGTGGATAGGCAAGTTTCAGAAAAATCACTGAATAGTGATTTTACCGGGTAAAAATATTGCGGTACGATTGCACCGTAAAACATGTCGATTGAGTTTTGAGCTCTAGGTTTTAAATATGAGTTATAAATGGTCTATAGAACTAGGAAATATTATTTCTGATGAAATTTGATGAAAGTAAGTTAGTTTGGGGAAGCGTGCCAACGACGCGCGAAACAGCTTAAAACCGCATTTTCTCCGAACGACCGGAAAACTCCGGATTTATCTGATCAAGTGTAAATAAAGGACAATGGTTAATGTTAATATTAGAGTTTCTAAATAGGTTGTGAATTTATGGACGTTTAGTAGAATCGGAGGGAAATTCAAATTAGTTTGAAATCGCGTGAGGTGGCGGTGGGGCCTACCTCACTTAAGTGGACTTAATCCACATGGCATGACACAAAATTTCAACACCTTCTCTCTCCTCCCTTCCTCTCCACCCGCGGCCTTCCTCCATGGATGAGCAAAAATGAGCTTGAAACTTTAATCAACCATAACTCCACCAATACTTAACCAAATCCATTGATTCTTGTCTTGAAATTTGTTGGAAATCATCATCCGAACACAACCCACCGATTAGTTTTCCTTGAAACCCTATCATTTGAGAGAAATGAGGCAAAACCAGCAGCGAAATTCAAGGGATTTTTGGGATTTTTGGAGTTGATTGCTCAAGCCATTGCTTGAGGATCACTACGAGGAGTCTTGTGACTTGATTGTGGGTAAGTTTCAACACCTCTCATGGTTGATTTGATGAGTTTGATTTTCATGAACCTTAAAGAGGGCTTGGTTGATTGATGTGTTTAGAGAGCTCAAATGGAAAATGTTTGTACATGAATGTGTCTTAGAATGATGTGTAGTATCCATAAATGCAATAAAAATTATTGAGGAAAAATGTGTATTTTTAACTTAGAGAAATTTTAGGTTGTCATAAGTTTGGATTTTGAAATTGTGTTAGGATTGGATTGGTGAGTTGTTGCATGATTGGATGTTGATATAATGAGATTGTATGAAGTGTAGAGTGGTCAAAATGGAGTGAAGATCCTTTGGAATTGTTTAGGCCACAATTCGGCCAATTAGAGAATTGTAAAGAATTGATGTTGTTTGCATGGCTTGGATGATGTATCATGTATTAAATGGTATTTAGATGGGTTGTGTGGTGGTTGGAAAGTGTAAGAATCAATGAAAAATAATTGAGGGTGTGAAATGCCATAAAGGATCCTAGAGTAAAATGTTAGACAAAACGTTGTTTAAAAGACGTAAAGTGAAAAATGGCACTTGGTATGACCTTTTGGCAACCTAAGAAAGTATAATAAAATGAGAAAGAAAATTTAGAAAAATAAATCTCAAAATTACACATGTATGGCCGAACCTACAAGGGTGTAGCAAGGATTTTGACGTTTTTCGCGTTTTGATAGAATTGTCGTGTACTGACAGTTCGTACATGGTTATTGTAGATTGTTGTACGTCGATTTGAACCACGAACCGTGAGTCGGTGGATTGCCCTTGGTCCTAGACCAAGTGGGATTGAGTTAAGTGGGTGAATCATGCTTGTATAATTGTTAATTGGCATGTGTTCGTATGAGTTTTGAGTAATTGGGAATGTCCTCTGTGTAGGCATTATGTTGAGTAACAAGCTTGGAACGTAAATTTCTTTGGAGCTAAGTAGAGGAACATATTAAGGTAACCTCTTGGTACTGGGGCTTGTTCCCCTAGTGTGTTTCACCATACCCGTTGAGGGTGATGGTAGGAAATGTATATGAGTAGTGTAGACTAACATGAGCATGCATGTAGTATTTATTAGGGTACTTATGTACCGAGTCTTTGGCCAGTAGACAGTGTAGCCTTCGGGAAGTTCGGACTTCCACTGGATAGGTCTCCGAGAGGGAGTTCCAGTTGACCTAGGGTCGTGGTGTGTGATCCAGATAGGAGCACACTAGGAAGTCTCGGGTGTATGCAGATGGGAGGGGTACCTTGGTTGATGTTCTAGGAACACGCCTTGGATGAGACCCATAGGCTTATATGTCGAGGACGTTGCGTGGTATTGGTAGCTACCATTCCCGCTTCGTAGTATTTTGTATTCCTATATTCCCCAGTTTCTCTAAATCCCTTGCTTTATCCCATTTTGAAAAGTGGTTATTTTATATTAGTTATATGCATCGAAGTGAGCCATTGGGTGGAGTTTTCTCCAGAACCTCTGGGTTACTGAGATATATTCGTATATCTCACCCCGTCTTGGGGGCTTTATTTCAGGAGGTAGCAGCGGCACCGGGGCGGCGGGCAAGAAGCCTGTAGGATGATTAGTCAGAGCACTTTTACTATTTTGCATTTTGATGGCCATGTGGCGTAGGCTAGACTTAGGGCATGAACATCCCATATGTACGTAGGATGAGTTTCATAGTCATATTTGTTCATGTCATTTTGCCTAAATATAGTTGTATATGTCTTTTAAGCTTTATGGGAACCCCTTAGTGTATTGTATTAAGTAAAATAAGATATAAAAATAGTTTAAACAAGTATTCCGCAAGAGTTACAGTTATGGTCACAACTTTTATTTATTACGCTTTTACGGTTTTAAATGATCGCGTAATAAACGGAAAAAGTCTATTTGCATTTTTATAAATGAATTGCTGTGATTGTAACTGCGCTTAATATCATAATTAATGTTAACAATACCGGTGTACAACGGGTTGTTACAGTTGA
Source organism: Gastrolobium bilobum (assembly GCF_033153095.1). Lineage (NCBI taxonomy): Eukaryota > Viridiplantae > Streptophyta > Magnoliopsida > Fabales > Fabaceae > Gastrolobium > Gastrolobium bilobum. The sequence continues at coordinate 40,893 of NW_026899135.1, read as the reverse complement.
TGACATATTGCTTGACAACAACGATATTGGAAAAAGATACACACACACACACACACACACACACATATATATATGGCTTTGCTTTTCTCCAGTCGCTTGACGTCCAACAAATAAATTCAGGAAATCATAATCATACAAAGGTCGGTGAAAAAATTAAATACGGGGAATCATAACCAATTAGCAGTGTAAGATTTATTGTTGGATGTCTAGTAGCAGGAGAAATAATTTTACCACACACAGACAGACACACACACACACACACACATATATATATATATTCCCTTTGAATGTATATAGTTTTCTATTTACGGTTTTTCATTTAGCATAGGGAACTATCAAATGATCTTATAAGGATAAAAGTAGGACTAGTTGGAAATAGGCATGATAAAGATCATATTGCATGTAATTTTCCATGCCACTCAATATATTGGGATGATGACCATAGAAGGTTTAGTTATGTTTCAAAAGTGACAAAAGAAGCTATGATCTCATATTCATTTGGGAGATAGACCAAATTGTACCTAAGGTGAAATATAAAGATAAATAGCCTACAGATAGGGGTGCAAATGGGCTAGGCTAGCCTGGCCTAGCCTACAGCCCGGCCTACGTTGAGCCTGACCTAGCCCGACCTATGTTAAAAAGTCGAGTAAGCTTAGGCTTATAAGAAAGCCTTTTTAACAAGTAGGCCTAGGCCAATTTTGTCAAGCCTGGCCTAAAGCCTTGTAGGCTGGCCTATTTAATTTTTTTAAAAAATAAAATGATATATTTATTTTAGGGTATATGATATACATTATAGAGCTGGGGTATTATGTTGACTCTCTCTATTTTGTCATTTTTTATGAATTATGATAAATACTAGTGCATGCATGAATGGAACTTCGCTCAGTATATTTTTATAGTTCTTTTTTTTTCTATTGTAAAATTTTTAATGCTCACTAGTGAAATTTATATCTCGTGTAAAAAAATGCAGCAATTTATGAACACGTTAATGACTTGTAATGTCAAGCGAATATTTTAAAAATTGTTTAAAAATATTTTTAAATTTTTTTATAAATATTTCACTAGGGAGGCCTACAAGGCCAGTAGGCCATATAAGGCTCTCTAATTTTTAAAAATAGGCCAGACTTGGCCTATAAATAAAGCCTTTAGTAGGGCAATAGGCCAGATAGGCTGAATATTTTTTACGTAGGCTTAGGCCAGGAAGGTCAAAGCCTAGCCCAGCTTGGCCCATTTACACCCCTACCTACAGATGCACGCTAAATAACATATGATATAATTGCTTCAGGTTCATACGTAGCTCAAGTGGGATACTATTATAAAATTTTATTTTCTACAATATTGTTGGCTATATACTGAATTACCAATTATATCATGCTATTTAATTATTGAAAAAATTAAGTAATCTATTAAGGAACCAAATTATATTTCACAATGAGTACAGGTTAAATAAGTGGATACCCACATTGGCCCAATATGATATAATGGGAACTTGGTGGGCCAATGATCAGAAATCAAGAAAAGGGTTATGGTTCTTAACATATCAAATCAGTTAGACAGTTTTCTTTTTCCCATTAAGAGATATCTTCAACATGAGGATTTGCACTCTGGTGATTTGACTAAAAAAGACTATCATGTTATCAAAAAAAAAAAAAAAAAAAAAAAAGACTATCAATCCTAAAATTCAAAGGCATGAAGAAATCACAATAGTTGCGATGGAAACAGATACATTTTGATTCCTTAGTTTCCTCGATAATCCAATATGATATATCCAGGGGATTGTGATGATGATTTTCACTATGGGACATTTAGGAGAATACCAACAGCTTCTCTTTGTTGTTGACTATGATGGTGGGAGTAACAAATTAATGTTCCCACGTATGAGGCTAATGATCCGTTGGTACTTAGATGTCACACTATTCACAAGATCTTTTTTATGTAATTGCATAGTGAGAGGGTGGTGTACATGAAAAGGCAATTTGACGCTTAAAACTTGTATAAATGGGATGAGATCATATGAGGAAGTGTATGTGCTTGGTAGGTGTGAGCATCCCTTTATATAGCATTGTAGATTGCATAGGGTATGCTTTATCACAAGAGGCCGGAGAAATATTATAAAATCCAACCCAATCATTGACTGAAAAACTAGTTTAACGAGTGACTTGACTTTATGTCTTTAGTTCGGAGTTGTATTAATGTATCAGGATATTGTCCGGACTACGTGTTGTAGATCCATGACTTAGATACTCACTTATTTATCTTATGAGGTATTTCAGTTAGCTGTCTTTTGTAATTTACATACAGGCGATATTTTTATGAAAATGATTAAGTAATCAACCTGGCTAAATATAATGACGTCATAATTGAAAAGAAAAAAATATTCCGCATTTTTAATTAAGCGTGACTTAATACGATGACATGTTAACAAACTGGATATACACGGGATGTTACACTTTATCACAATAGGCCGGAGAAATATTATAAAATCCGACCCAATCATTGACTGAAAAACTAGTTTAACGAGTGATTCATTGGTTAAAGAGCTTGAACTAGATAAATATATAGAAATCTATATTCTATACTCAAAATTTTATAAAATAATAACACATCCTAATTCAAAAAGAAAAAGTGAAAGATAAAGTTATCTAAGTTCCATTTTAGAAATACATGGGCTTAACCCAGAAAGGCAGAACATGCAACTATATAGAGAGAGAGAGACAGACAACCCGTCAGCCAGTAATTGGCCCCGATCCACTAACTTTATATTCTCCTCCCGACGTTCAAAAGAAATCATAGACTCCATTACCCTTAATCAAAATTATCTAAGGAACATCTTTGTCGTATCTAAGCTTGGAAAATATGAAGGTTCTACGAGTATCTGAATCAATGAGAGTCACCCTGTAGCAACTCAACCTAATTTGGTTCTTGAATGTGAAGAACGTGAGCTGAATAAGAAACCCTTTCATTGAATTTCCGAAATATTTTGAAGACATTAGAGTTAATAACACCTTAATTCCAAATTAATTGGGGTTGGTGGTAGATAAACCCAAATAAAAATTATAAAGGGGTAAAAATAAAAATAATATTTATATATATATATATATATATATATATATATATATATATATATATGGCTTTAATGTTTCTACCGTGAATGTAGATAAGTTATTTACATTCACTCTCAAAACGACGTTGTTTTGGGTTGAAAAATTATAATGAAAAAGACTATTATAACCCTAAAATAAATTATAATTACAAAAATACCTTGATTTCCGTCCCAAAACGACGTCGTTTTGGACTTAATGTAGATAACTTATTTACGTTGAAAGTAGAAAAGACGAACCCTATATATATATACATATATATATATATATGGAAAAAAATATTTCTACAGCCACTTTAGATAAGGTTATCTACAGCTACCCCAAAAACTACATCATTTTGATTAATGAAGGGTGTTTCTGTAATTTTAGGTGAATTAATGAAGGGTGTTTCAGTAAAATGTATATGATAAAAAAATAAACAAAAGTACGAAAACACCCTTCATTAGTTTACCTAAAATTACAAAAACACCTTTCATTAATCAAAACGACGTAGTTTTTAGGGTAGCTGTAGATAACCTTATCTAAAGTGGCTGAAGAAATATTTACCCCTATATATATATATATATATATGAGATAGGATCCTTTGACACTAGTGTCAAATTTGAAATTTGACACCTCATCTGAGAGCCATTAGATCAAAAAATATCAATGGCTCTGATTTGTAAGCATGTGACACCATTGATATTTTTTGATCTAATGGCTCTAAGATGAGGTGTCAAAGGATCCTACCTCTCATATATATAAGTAAAAATAAAAGGGGTGTCAAAAAAATAGAGAAGGGGAAAAGAAATAAAGGAAAAGAAGGTTATTACCAGTAAAGTTTATTTATCTTTTACTGTTAGTTAGTTAATCTGTTAGTTAGCAAGATAGTTAAATTAGTTTTCTGTTATTTCTAGTTTAACTTTTCCCACACATTGATTTGCTTGATGTAAACATCAGTATATAAGCTGAACTCTTGTATCAGTAATACTCACTGAATCAATTCACTTTTCTATTCAATTAGAATTCCTTTTTCTTCTTTACTAAGATGGTATCAGAGCCTACCTAGGGCTCTGGTATTCATTTCCACTCACCTTTCTTTCTTCCGCTTTTCTACTCTGAAAATTCAAGATGACTCAAGAAAATTCATCTTCATCTTCAAGTACGGAGATAGCTCAATCAAGCCCATACTTCTTGCATCCAAATGAAAATCCCTCATTAGTGTTGGTATCACCAGTGTTTTATGGCAAAAATTACCACACCTGGACCAGATCCATGAGGATGGCTTTGAGATCCAAGAACAAACTGGGTTTCGTGGAAGGCACCATTACAGCCCCGACAGCAAAATCTGATCCTCTTTTCTTGGCGTGGGATCGTTGCAACACCATGGTACTATCATGGTTACATCACTCTATTTCAGATTCGATTATACATTCCATTGTATGGATGGAAAATGCTGCAGAAGTGTGGAAAGATCTCAAAGAACGCTTCTGTCAAACGGATGTATTTCGAATTTCAGACATTCAAGAAGAAATGTACCGTCTGAATCAAGGAGATAATACGGTAACTCAGTTCTTTACTAAACTCAAAGCGTTCTGGGAAGAACTTGACACCTTGCAACCTTTACCAAAATGCAAGTGTACCCCTAACTGTGCGTGTGGTGTTATGATGCAAACGCATGCAAGAAACAGTAGGGAGAAAGACCATGTTATTCGATTTCTACGAGGACTCAATGATCAGTTCGCTCATGTCCGTTCACAAATTATGCTAATGGATCCACTTCCTAATATTAATCGAGTCTTTTCTTTAATTTCCCAACAAGAAAGACAGATTAATGTGGAAACCAGCAATGTAAATACAAAGATCTTCTTGAATGTTAATGATGAACCACAGATGCGTGGACAAGCTTCATATAGAGGGAATGTCAATGATGAACCACAGATGCGTGGACAAGCTTCATACAGAGGAAGAGGTCGTTCAAGTTTTGGCAGAGGACGATCTAATCCTGGAAAAATATGTACTCACTGTGGACGTACCAATCACACAATTGAGACATGCTTTGAGAAGCATGGTTACCCTCCAGGTTGCAGGTACAGGATAAATCGAAAAGCCAATATGGCCACTCATGAAGGTAATGATTTTTCTGAATATGCAGATCAATACCAAAGATCTATACAAGTATTTGAAGATAAAGGAAAGAATGATGACAATTTCCATTTCACCAAAGATTAGTACCAAAGTTTACTTGGACTGATTCAAAATCCAAGAAATGATGCAACACATTCATCCAATATTGTTCAAACTAATGCAACATTGACTACTCCAGGTAAAACTTGTTTTCAATGGATTCTTGACACAGGGGCAACCGACCATATCACTCATTGTTTTGATCTTCTTTCATATCCTAAAAGAATCAATCCTATCCCCATCAAATTACCAGATGGTAGTCAATTATTTGCTACTTATTCTGGAAATGTTTTTCTGTCACCTACTTTGAATCTGTCGAATGTCCTTTTTGTGCCAAAGTTTTGTGTGAATCATATATCAATAACCAAACTTCTTTTTCATTCCAATTGCCATGTTATATTTCGCCCACTTACCTGTTTCATTGTGCAGAATACCAATGGGAGGATGATTGGTTCTGCTAGTCAAAAGAACAATTTGTACATATTGGAGTCACATCATGAAGCTTCTGTCAAGGACAAGATGACTAGTTTTAATAAATGTACAAATAGCATAAGAGCAGATGCCACAATCTGGCACAAGCGTTTAGGTCACTGTTCTTCAACAATTTTACACCAAATGTCCACTATATTTCCTTTCATATCATGTAATAATGAAATTGACATATGTGATACATGTCATTATTCAAAGCAGAAAAGACTGCCTTTTTCTTCGAGCATTTCTGTATCTTCACATTCTTTTGATCTCATCCATGTTGACATATGGGGTCCTCATTCCATACCTTCAATTCATGATCATCGTTATTTTTTAACATTGGTATATGATTATTCACGTTTTACTTGGGTTATACCAATGAAAACTAAAGGTGAAACCAGATCACATCTTTGTAACTTCATCCATTTTATTGAAAATCAGTTTCAAGTTACTGTCAAAACTATTCGATCAGACAATGGACCAGAATTTTTATTGAAAGATTTTTTTGGCTCCAAGGGTATAGTTCATCAAACAACATGTGTTGAAAGTCCACAACAAAATGGTATCGTAGAATGTAAGCATCAACATCTATTGAATACTGCTCGTGCTTTATTTTTTCAATCAGACATTCCCAAAATATATTGGTGTTACTGTATCACACATGCAGCATACATAATCAACCGATTGGTCACACTCACTCTCAAAAACAAATCTCCCTTTGAACTGTTATATAACGAACCACCCACATTTCTGAATCTAAAAACTTTTGGTTCTCTTTGCTTTGCATTAACCCTTACTCAACACAGAACAAAATTTGAGCCTCGTGCAAGAAAATGTGCTTTTCTTGGATACAAGCAAGGTACAAAAGGCTACATTGTACTTGACCTCCATTCAAACACTATTTTTAATTCAAGAAATGTCCATTTCTATGAATCCCATTTCCCTTTTGCTGAATCAAAGTTGGATAATGACACCAATACACCATCTTTTCATATTCAGCCACCAAATACCGAATATGATATTCCCTTCATGTCTTCACCTGTCTCACACATTTCTAATATGCATCATTCTAATAATCCATCCACTTCTGATGCATCTACAAATATTCAACAACCTTGTTCTGCACCTATAAATTCCAATGACAGTGATCTCATACTTAGACGTTCTGCTCGTGTTAAAACTCGTCCTCAATACTTGACAGAATTTCACTGTGGCTCATCAAACATAGCAGACACCAATACATCCTCAGGTATGAAACAACCCTCATATCCTCTTTCACATGTTCTTTCTTACTCCAATTGTTCCCATTCCTATACAGTTTTTTGTCATAACCTTCTTACAGAAACTGAACCCACAAGTTATAAACAAGCAGCTGTTATCCCTCATTGGCAAGATGCCATGAACTCTGAGATCAAAGCTCTTGATTTAAACAAAACCTGGTCATTAGTTCCACTTCCTTCCAACAAGAAACCAATTGGATGTAAGTGGGTTTTTAAAATCAAAAGGAAACCTGATGGCTCAGTTGATCGATACAAAGCAAGGTTAGTTGCAAAGGGTTACAATCAATGTGAAGGAATTGATTATTTCCAAACATTTTCTCCAGTAGCAAAAATGACAACAGTCCGCACTCTCCTTGCTCTTGTTGTAGCTAAAAACTGGCATCTTGAGCAATTGGATGTGGATAATGCTTTTTTACATGGAGACTTACATGAAGATGTTTTCATGACATTACCACCTGGTACTGCAAGTCCATTTCCTCATGCTGTATGCAAGCTCCAAAAATCCTTATATGGATTAAAGCAAGCAAGTCGTCAGTGGAACGAAAAGCTCACCCAATCCCTTCAATCCTTGGGATACACTCAGTCCATTGCTGATTACTCTCTTTTTATTCGACATGTTTCTGATTCATTCACAGCACTCCTGGTTTATGTAGATGATGTTGTTCTTGCTGGCAATGATGCCAATTAAATCCAACGTGTTAAAGCTACACTCCACAGCCAATTTAAAATAAAAGATTTGGGTCTTCTTCGATTCTTTCTGGGATTAGAAGTGGCTCGCTCTCATAAGGGTTTAATTCTCAATCAGAGAAAATACACTCTGGAATTATTGGCTGACTCTGGACTTCTAGCTGCCAAACCTGCCACTACTCCCCTTAACCCTTCAATCAAGTTGCAACGCATTCAGGGTGATCCTTATGAAGATCCTTCTGCATACAGACGTCTTGTTGGTAAATTGTTATATTTAACTACTACTCGACCCGATATAACTCATGTTGTTCATCAGCTGAGTCAATTTGTTTCCAATCCTATGTGTGCTCACTTCACTGTCGCATGTCATGTGTTGAGGTATCTGAAGAATTCACCTGGACAAGGATTGATGTTTTCTGTAAACAATTCCCTCCAACTTTCTGCGTTCACTGACAGTGATCGGGCTTGCTGTATTGATACCAGAAAGTCTATTACTGGCACCTGCATTTTTTTGGGAAATTCCTTAATTTCGTGGCGCTATAAGAAGCAGACAACAGTCTCCAAATCATCCTCAGAAGCTGAATATCGAGCCCTGGCCAGTACTACATGTGAAGTTCAGTGGTTGGCATTCTTATTCAAAGATCTGTATCTCCCTCTTGTTCAATCTGTTCCTATCTACTGTGACAACCAAGCTGCTATATATTTAGCACACAACCCCAGTTTCCATGAACGCAGTAAACACATCGAAATTGATTGTCATATCACAAGGGAGAAGATTAACAATGGTCTTATTCGGTTGCTTCCCATTTCCACTCATCATCAACTAGCAGATGTTTTTACTAAGTCCCTACACCCTGCTCCTTTTCGGGAAATTATATCGAAGTTTGGGATGATTGATGTTCATCTCCCAACTTGAGGGGGGCTATTACCAGTAAAAGTTTATTTATCTTTTAGTGTTAGTTAGTTAATCTGTTAGTTAGCAAGATAGTTAGTTAAATTAGTTTTCTGTTATTTCTAGTTTAACTTTTCCCGCTCATTGATTTGCTGGGTGTAAACATCAGTATATAAGCTGAACTCTTGTATTAGTAATACTCACTGAATCAATTCACTTTTCTGTTCAATTAGAATTCCTTTTTCTTCTTTACTAAGAAAGGTAAAAAGAAAAAGAGGAGATGAAGATTATAAGGATTAAAAAAAAGAGCATATGAAACATATAAATAAGAACTGGTCTAGCCCAGTACCATGCTACTAGAACCATCTTAAGTCACAAATAATTAAACAAAAATATTTATCATTATCAATGAATTATTATTAGAATTAGGGGGGGGGGGGGGGGGGGGGGGGGGGGGGGGGTTAGGTTTAATGGATCGATGGCAAGCCTTGTTTTGCTCCTAGTATAGTGCTAATCACTACCACCTTTGTGTTCCAAAATAGTAAAATATGATCGTGGCGCCATCTCACTCACAGAAATTTGCAGATACTTCGTTTTCAATAACTAGTCACGAACACGCAAGCATCATGCATCCAAAAAATTTGGTTTGCCATTTCTTTTGTTGAACTTCAATTAATTAACTAAACAAAATACCACTTTGACAGCTTCATTGCCATACCATAGATATGGGACACACTCGATGACAACATAAAAAGCTTGGACACACCAATGAAAGCCGTAAAATTATGAAGCAAATTAACTAAAATGTGCACACTTAAGAGGGTGTTGAAACCTTGGTATTGGCATACAGTACTGTAGATTTCTACTATCTGGGTTTGAAGCTTGCACTTTGCAGATATCAATCTGTATAATAGTTCAAGTCTTTTATTTTAGTACATAAAAGTGATCCAAATTGTGTTGTGTTTGCCTTTTTTTTCCCCCTACATTCGCAACCAAGAAAAACAATGAGGGAGGTTGTGATTGTTGCAATTGCTGCTACACTTGGGAATCTACTGGTTGGATGGGATAGTTCAACCATTGCAGGTGCTTTCATTTTTTTCTTCTTTTTTGTTTTGTTTGATTTTTTTCCTACATATGAAACAAATATTCCGATTCTCAAATATTCAGAAGGTAGCAAGAAACTTATGTTGGCTGATGCGAATGGCATTAACATTAGATCTCATTAATAAAATTGAACAAACATGTTGCTACATGACTGCAGGGGGCATGACTTACATAAAAAAAGAATTCAAATTGGAATCTGATCCCACACTTGAGGGGCTAATTGTGTCCATGTCGTTTCTCACTGGCACTGTTGTCACAATATTCTCTGGGACAGTTTCTGATATGATTGGAAGGCGTCCTATGTTGATAACATCATCAGTTATGTTTTTCTTCAGTGGTTTGGTCATGTTGTGGGCTCCTAATGTCCTTGTTGTTCTGTTATCAAGGCTATTGGATGGGGTTGCTATTGCACTCTCCATGACTCTTACTCCTCTCTATATATCCGAGATAGCACCACCTGACATCAGAGGCCTACTCAACACTCTCCCACAGTTTTCGTGCTCTGGAGGCATGTTTGTGGCATACATCTTGGTGTTCTGCATGTCCTTGATGGACTCGCCAAGTTGGAGAGCAATGTTTGGTGTTGTTTCCATTCCTTCTGTTGCTTATTTCTTTCTTGCAGTTTTTTACCTCCCTGAATCCCCACCATGGCTTGTAAGTAAAGGTAGAATTCCTGAGGCTAAGAAAGTTCTTCAAAGAATTCGCGGCGTTGAAGATGTTTCAGGTAATGCAAACTAGCTACCATTGTTAATTAGATTTAACAATGTTTTTGAACAGATTTGTGTACCTGGTTGTAGTGTATGGTATGCTTGAGCATCCACGGAGTAGACTGGTGGTGGCAGCTGCACACTCTTCTGTGTGCTCCGGTGGAAAAAGGGAGGTGTGCACCTGTTTCTTGTTGCTTCCTCTATGAGGATGAAAACCCCCTGTGTATGGTGCTGCTGATAGTCCTCGTTGGGTTTTAGGGTATTCCCCTTAATTAATGAGTCCAATGCTTATTGGGCCTAAGTTCTGGGAGCAAATATGTAGTGCTCCCGGTCCCTTAATTAATGAGTCCAATGCTTATTGGGCCTAAGTTTTGGGAGCAAATATGTAGTGCTCCCGGTCCAATGCATCGCCCAGAGAGAGGGGTGGAGAAAGAGAGAGGGAGAGGACTAGGGAATTAATTTTCCTAAGTTGGATATATCGTACAGAACAGTTTTCATAATCATTTGCTTGAGTACATGTCAATATCAATAGGAACATATCTTTATTGAGTAAGTATTCTTTTACTTAAAGTCACTTTCACTACCGGGGTGGGATGAGAGTAATCATTGAACATAAAATAAATAAGTTTACCACTGTTTCAAACTCGCCCTATGTTTGCATACTCTTTTAATTAAAGGTAGATAAAGTGAGACTCATATGACATTAAGCATAGAAGAGATAAAATCACTCTCCATTAACCATAGTAAGTGATGTAGGTAGTTGTACTTGGGGCATTACAAATATTTTCTATATACATTGACTCGGAGTTTGCTTTGAACTATAGCTGAATTGGCTTTGCTGGGTGAGGGTCTGAATCCTGGGGGTGAAGGTACCACCATAGAAGAGTACATCGTTTCCCCTGCCAGTGACCTCATTGCAAACAAGGAAGCAGGAAGGGATTGCATAAAGCTATATGGACCCAAACAAGGAGTTTCAATGATTGCTCAACCAGTGAATGGACAAGGTAGCATGATATCTCGCAGCACGTTAACATTGTCACGCCAAGGAAGCATTGTTACTCAACCTGCAGCTCTTAAGGACCCTCTTGTCAATCTCTTTGGGAGTATGCATGAGAATATTCCCACTGAGTCTGTAGGTTCAAGAGGTATGCTAATTCCCAAAGTGTGGAGTGTCTCTAGTATGGCAGATCATGATCAGAGCCCCTTTGGTACCAGTGATAACCTGCATGCTCCACTACTTTCAAGTCAAGGTAGTGTTATTGAGAAGGACAAGGCTTTTGGATCCAATAGTGGCATGAGAAGTAATAACAACTTGATTTCGTGTAATAGTGGTGAAGTACCTAAGAATACAAACATAGGTGGAGGTTGGCAATTGGTTTATAAATCAGCTGAAGGAACTGGCGGTGGGAAAAAAGAAGGAGGAGGACTGCAAAGGGTTTATCTGAAAGCAGATCCTAATGCAGTTTCTAGGCAAGGTTCATTTGTTTCCTCTTCTGGTTGTGACTTACATGCAGGTGGTGGTGAAGCTTTTCCAGCAGCTGCACTTGTAAGTCGTTCAGTTCTTGGTGTTAAGGATATGAAGATTAAACCAGAAGTTTCTCCAAAACGTACTGGCTGGGGAAGTTTGTTAGAGCCAGGAGTAAAGCGTGCACTATTTGTTGGAATTGGACTCCAAGTTCTTCAGCAGGTACACCTAGTTCACACTGTACTAGCATGTATTATAATACCTTACTATTTTCCTTTTGTAGAAGATAAAAAGTTTAAAGTAGGGGAAGACACGCATCCAAACAAGGCCAGGGAAAAATCACCAACCTCATTAAGGGTTTATGGTAGGATTATGTATCGCCTACGGGAACCTGAGAATTGAACCCAAATCTCAGCTAGCATATCTGTCTATTTTCTACTTCTTCTATTGTTGTTTTTTATGTCCCCTGCCTTAATATTGAAATCCGTTGACTATGGCAGTTTGTGAATGGCAAATCCCCAAGTAGTTCCTTGGTTTACCCCTACATCATAGTCTATCACAGAGTCAACAAACTAATGATGAGCTTGATATTAGGGTGTAGATGACGATCATTTTGTCCACCAAACATTCCATTACAGTAGTTAATGAGGGTTAGCTCAATTAGTGGGATTGAACAAAGTCAACAATAAAGTCTTGGTTTGGTATCATGACCATGATCTTTCGTTAATATGTTATTGTTCTGAATAATTGTAATTAGTTATTTTTTTATTTTTTTATTATAGAATTTTTTTTGGGTTAGCTCATTAGAGACTAGTTAGGTCATTTAGTCTCTTTAAATAGAGAGTACTTGTATAGTTATAATACACAATTCAATAATATATTTTCCTCCCATTTTCCAACTTGGTATTAGAGCTATCAATTCTGATGGCCTTACTTCCGCGATTGCCACCTTTAGAGCGGAACCCTATTTTTTTGCCTCTCGTTGCGACTTTTTGGGGACCTTTTGACCGAGAGAACCTTTGTTTGACTCTTTTTTCCCCAGATTTATCAGTCTACGAATGTCACTGTTCATCGTGCATAGTTCATCAATTACTGTTCATCGCCGAAAATATTGTTCATCGCCGAAGTTAGAAGTTGTTTGGGTGTGCATTTGGTTGATTTTGTTGCTATTTTTGACTTTTTCTTTGTGTTATGGCCGGTTTCGATGGTGATTCAACTCTTACACAGTCTCCATATGTCTCTCCATATGTGAATATTTGGCAAGGGGAGTTGGAGCAGCTTAAGGCTGCTATTGATAATCTATGTAAGTCATCTAACAGTTCGTTGATCTTGTCTGGTAAGAACATACATTCTACATCTCTTCTTACTTCTTGCATTGATTTTAGGACCTCATGGATTTTGGATTCTAGTGCAATTGATCATATGACTTGTCTTGCTGAGTATTTTCTTTCTTATCATCCTAATGTTAGTAGTCATACTATAGCCGTAGCCGACAGATCCCATAAATCATTTATTGGTTCTTGTAACATTCACATTCAACCTTCCCTTTTTCTTAAAAATGTTCTTTATGTTCCTCAACTTTCCACTAATCTTATCTCCAATCATAAGCTTACAACTGATTTGAATTGTTCTATCACCCTTTTCCCTTCTAATTATGTTATTCAGGATCTCACCACTAGGAAGAGAATTGGAGTTGTTGTGGAGCAGGGTGAGTTGTATTATCTCCTTTCAGAACATGCTACAAAGATGCCAAAAATCAACTATTGATGACATGTCATTCTTCTACTTCTTAATCTATGATTTGGCTCCATTAAAAGCATATGGGGCACCCACCATTTAGTCCATTAAAGTCAATGTTTCATTCTCTATTTATAAACCAGTCAGTTGAGATCTTTCATTGCAATGTTTGTGAATTTTCAAAACACCATCGAGTGTCCTTTCCTTCTAGTGTTATCAAAAGTATTGAACATTTTTCTCTTATTCATTTTGATATTTGGGGCCCTTCAAAAGTGCATAGTATTTTAGGTGCAAAGTGGTTGTTTCTTTTATTGATGATTGTACTCAGGTGACATGGATATTCTTGATGAAAGACAAGTCTGAAGTACCAGAGTAATTTATCTGATTTGATCACATGGTCGAGACTCAGTTTGGTAAAAATATTCAAAGACTAAGATCTAATAATGGTATTGAGTATGTCAACCAATGTCTGGCGCAATTCATTTCAAACAAATGTATGATTCAAGAGCTCACATGTGTTGATACCTCTTAATAAAACAAGGTTGTTGAAAGAAAAATCGTCACCTCCTTTAAGTCGCTAAAACACTACTTTTCCAGACATCTGTTCCTAGTTCTTATTGGGGAGAAGCCATGTTAACTGCAATATTTTTTATCAATTGCTTACCTTCACGGGTCCTTAGCAATACCCATCCTTTTTATTCCATGACTTCCTTCTTTCTTTCTATTCCCATTATGTAGAGTCTTCAGTCGCAAGTGTTTGGGTGTGTTGCCTTTGTCCATGTTCATAAACAACATCGCATTAAGTTGGATACTAGGGCTCTTAAGTGTATCTTCCTTGGTTATGCCCCTGATAAGAAAGGCTACAAGTGTTATCATCTTGCCAGTTAGAAATTTTTTGCTTTCATGAATCTAAGTCCTTTTCCATGGTCCTTAACTTCACGGGAAGAGCAATTTTTCAGTAGAATCATCACCTTCTTTCTTTGAGTCTGGATCTTTCATGTCTACTCGTACACCTCTTCGTCCTGTGTCTGATCCATCGAATACACTAGAGATACGAAAGTTTGTGACACCTGATTTGGTATATCACAAGAGGAACCAACCAACATTGCTTCACTAGCAACCTCAATCGTCTGAACCACTGGTAAGTCCTGAACCTCTTGCTTTTGAATCTAATATTGATGAACATCTTGTTTCTGAATCTAATATTGATTCTTTTGATGACTTACCCATTGCCCTAAGAAAAGGAAAAAGATCTTTACCTAAAGATCTTGTCCCTTTTGTACCCAACATCTTATCTCCCATTTCGTTTCTTCTACTAATCTTTATGTGTAACACAAAAACTTTGTTTCAACACTAGATTATGTCTCAATCCCAAAATCAGTACGTGAAGCATTAGAAGATGAGAATTGGGCTCAAGCCATGCAAGATGAGATAATGCCTTGGAGAAAAATAAAACATGGGAGATTGTTAATAGACCTGATGGAAAGAAAGCAGTAGGGTGCATATAGCTTTATGCCCTAAAATATAATTCTGATGGCACTCTTGAGAGATATAAGGCTCGACTGAGGGTTACACTTAGACCTATGGCATTGATTATGAAGAGACTTTTGCCCTAGTTGCAAAGATGAATATTGTGAGAGCCTTGTTATCTCTTGCTGCTCATTACAATTGGGATATAAATTAATTTGATGTGAAGAATGTTTTCCACAATGATGAGTTAGAAGAAGAGGTTTACATGGAAATTTTGCCTAGTTTTGATAGATGGAGTGAATAAAGTTTGTTGGTTAAAGAAGGCATTGTATGGATTGAATCAGTCTCCTCATACCTGGTTTGGGAGATTTACTAAGGTTATGGTGACCTTAGGATACAAACAGAGTCAAGGAGATTACACACTTTTCTTTAAGCACTCCCAAGATGGGAAGCTCACTGTGCTCCTTGTGTATGTCAATGATATTATTATAGCAGGTGATGATATTGCAGAGAGACATGTTCTACAAGCACAACTAGCCTCTAAATTTGAAATTAAAGACCAAGGGAGATTGAAATATTTTCTAGGGATAGAAGTAGCTCATTCAAAGAAAAAGATGTTTATCAATCAGAGGAAATATGTCCTTGATCTTCTTAAAGAAGTAAGAAAACTTAGGAGTAATCCCTATAGTGCTCTTATTGAACAACATCATAAGATGGGCTATGAAGAGGAGAGTCCTCTAGTTGATAAAAGATAATATCAGCGGCTAGTTGAGAGACTGATATATCTGGCCTATACTAGACTAGACCTAGCTTATGTTGTTAGTATTGTGAGTCAGTTCATGCATAATCCAAAAGAAAAATAGATGCAGGCAATGAGAAAATTCTTCAGTATCTTAAAGTCACTCCTAGTAAAGGATTGTTATTCGGCGTGATGACAATCTCTCTTTAGAAGTTTATACTGACGTGGATTATGTTGGATATGTTACTGATTGTCGATCCACCATTGGTTATTGTATATTTCTTTGTGGTAACCTAGTGACATGGAGGAGTAAGATGCGAGATGTAGTTGCTAGGTCAAATGCAGATGCTGAATTTCGAGCTATGACTCAAGGTAGTATTTCTGAATTATTATGGTTGGGGATTA
This sequence comes from Gastrolobium bilobum, assembly GCF_033153095.1. Classification (NCBI taxonomy): domain Eukaryota; kingdom Viridiplantae; phylum Streptophyta; class Magnoliopsida; order Fabales; family Fabaceae; genus Gastrolobium; species Gastrolobium bilobum. The sequence continues at coordinate 24,669 of NW_026899135.1, read as the reverse complement.
TACTTGATGATCTCAAAATAAGATATGAAGGACCTATGAAGCTACTTTGTGATAATAAGTCTGCCATTAGTATATCTTGTAATCCAATTTAACATGATCAGACTAAGCATATTGAAGTCGACTGCCATTTCATAAAAGAGAAGCTTGATAGCGGGTTGATCGTCACTCCATACATTCCTTTTGGACATCAATTAGCTGATATTTTGACGAAGGGACATCCCCCAGAAAGGTTTCAAGAGCTTACTAGCAAGCTGAGAATGATAAATATCTATTTCTCATCTTGAGGTAGAGTGTTGTAAATAATTGTAATTAGTTATTTATTTATTTTTTTCATTCTAGAATTTAGTCTCTTTAAATAAAGAGCACTTGTACAATTATAATACCCAATTCAATACTATATTTTCCTTCCATTTTTCAAGTGTTATCTAGTGTTGTTTAGCTGTTGTGTCTTTGGAATTGGGGAACCTACCCTTCCCCTAAACTTTTTTTCTACACAAAAAATAAAAATAAAATCTAACAAAATCACAATTATTATAAGGGATATCTTTACCCAATTATACTAAGGTTGGGAGCTGTAACCAGTCCAATCCTTGAATAAACATCATTACAAACTGACTCTTCTTTCAAAGTTACTCTATACAACAACGCTTCAAGGACTTCAATTCTATTATAATTAATCTTCAAACATTCTTAGATTCTAAAATTATAATTTATTATGTTGCAGGCTGCTGGCATAAATGGATTTCTATACTATGCTCCCCAGATTCTTGAGCAGGCAGGAGTTGGGGCTCTTCTGTCAAATTTGGGCATTAGTGCAACATCTGGTTCGTTACTCGTAAATGTCTTTACAACATTCTCTATGCTTCCTTGTATAGCTATTTCCATGAGGCTCATGGATATTTCTGGCAGGAGGTATGTTTAAACTGAGATGCATTTTAAATTTCCTTTTAGTCTTGAATATGTTAACCCGTTTTACAAGGTAAAAACTTCTACAAGGTTCAGTAATTTATATAGTCATAATTGGTTGATTTCATTTTACAATCTAGATAGTGTCCTCCTAGTAAAATGTAAGGGTAAGACAATATACAATTAATTCTCATCTCTACCCTCGTAATTGGGGAACTTTGTACATCAATGCCCTTATAATTTCCTAGTACAACATTTGCTCGTTAACTTCTTGGTTATACAAATTTACAATGTGTGTCACTTTATATTAGAAATATAATATAAAACTGTTCATTTATCTTTACATAGTAGTTAAATTTTTTGGATTTAATTAATTTTTTATATGGTATTAGGTCCTCTATGACCAAATGATCTAGAATTCAATGCTCGTCACCGCATTCTTTTAATAAATATTATATATTGTGGAATTTCTTAAAGAGGCTATACATTATCTACCATTCAAGTCAAAAGTACTCTTATATAAGGGGACATGATATAAATATAATATAAAATCATTCATCTATCTTCACCTAACCGTTCAAGCATTTGAGATGAATTGGTTTTTTATAATTTGTACCTTGTTCGCTATCTCAAATAGCAAAAATTAAAAATTTAAACTAAAATGCAAAAATCATGACAATAGTATTGTATATTTTCTGGTGGCAGGTCAATAATGTTGTACACCATACCCATTCTGATAGTGTCTCTCATGGTTCTAGTACTCCGGGAATCATTTCACATCAGTTCTACTCTCAATGCAGCAATAACTGCTATATGTGTTGTGGTATACGAAAGTGTCTTCTGCATGGGTTTTGGTGTAATTCCCAACATCTTATGTTCAGAAATCTTCCCAACTAGTGTTCGTGGAATATGTATTTCTATTTGTTCCCTTACATATTGGATGTGTACCTTGATTGTTACTTCTCAATTTCCCTTCTTGCTCCAACTCCTCGGTCTTACAGGGGTCTTTGGGTTATTTGTTGTTGGGTGCATCATTTCATGGATATTTGTCTACTTGAAAGTTCCTGAAACAAAGGGCATGCCTTTAGAAGTCATTATTGAGTTCTTCGCTATTGGTTCAAAGCCTGAATGAAACTGATCCTGTACAGTTGGGAAGCAAAAGCTGAATTATCATACTGACATCATTATCATCACAAGAAGAACGAGAAGAAGCAGAAGCACTTATCATTGATAAATTTGAAGTTTAGTGGAAGATTGAAACCATTCCTTGTTTCAATACATATCGGCAAGTTTCTGCTTTTGTCCTTAGAAGAGAAAAGAGTATAATAATCTAAAAATATATTAAGACACAATGTAATTAGACTTTTACAGTATTCATTCCTTGGACTTGTATTTTCGCTATAATTTTCCAAGTGGTTAGTGGTGCATATTCTTCAATAAATGTATCAGGCCGTGAGGACTCTAGTATATGTTAGTCCAAGATTTAAGTTAACCTTATATTAGCATTCTGTTTTTTGCATCATAGAAATGTTTATTTACTTGTCTAATATTCCATAACATTGGTGCTCTATCTTAAGAGCTTATATTTGAAAGCTCATAACAAGTTCGAGAATAATTTAACTCAAGATTTTACATATTTTAAAATTAACGCAGATTGCCTTAAAACATGTTCATATTTTAAAAATAAGTTTAATGTTTATCATGTTGTAGGAAATAAATTTATTTCTTATAAACATGAAGAGTGTATGAAACTCATATATATATATATAGGAGATAAGATCCTTTGACACTGGTGTCACATTTGAAATTTGACACCTCATCTGATAGCCGTTAGATCAAAAAAGATCAACGACTCTGATTTGTAAGTATGTAAGACCATTGATCTTTTTTGATCTAACGACTATCAGATGAGGTGTCAAATTTAAAATTTGACACCTCATCTGAAAGCCGTTAGATTAAAAAATATCAATGGTTCTGATTTGTAAGAATGTGACACCATTGATCTTTTTTGATCTAATGGCTGTCAGATGAGGTGTCGAATTTCAAATTTGACACCGGTGTCAAAAAAATCCTACTCTCTCTCTCTCTCTCTTTATATATATATATATATATATATATATATATATATATATATATATATATATATATATGGGTCAGGATCATTTTACACCAGTGTAAGTTACACTCTCAATCTTGTCCGTTGATCCCACTTATATCTAAGGGCTCTAATTTTTTAGTAATGTGAGCCATTGGATACAAGTGGATCAATGGTCAAGATTGAGTGTAAGACTTCTAACTCTTACACCGGTGTAAGAATATCCTGCCCCTATATATATATATATATATATATATATATATATATATATATATATATATATCTTACAACACGAAATATTAAACTTTTAAAACTAGCATCATGTTAAAACATATTTGTTTTCCAACGAAAATTTTCGCGGGTTCAACTTTATACGTGGTAAAGTGTGCCAACAGTGTTTCCAAAATCTGATCCCTTTAATCGAAAAGAAAATGAAAATTTAATTCTGTATTAATTGTTAAAGGAAGAAAGAACACTTGTTTTCGATTAATTGTATTAATCGAAAAGATCACTTTTTTGTTACTAAGTGACCCACGAACAACATCAATATCGCATTGGAATCAAGTAATGGTGTGATGACATAATCAATTTTTTGCTTGCAGTTCTTGATAAAATGACGTTAGAATAAAATAGTTATATTGCACAAACTATCAATAAGAACTTGATAATAACATTAATGTGGTCATAATTAGGTCACAAGTAAAATTGACAAGTTCCTAAGCAATGTTATTAAACACAAATGGGTCATCCAGTCGGTCAAAATTGTAAGTGAATGAGTTATTAATTTAATCAGTAGGTCATCATTAATTGACCTGCTTAAATTGAATTTATTTAAAAATATATAATAAATATATAAATAAAAGAGTAAATATTTTTTTTGATCCTCATCAAATTTTACTATGCTCGCTTTAGTCCCTAACAAATAAAAAGGCTCATCGTAGTCCTTAAGAAATTTAAAATGGATCCAATTAGTTGAAATCGTAGTCCCTCACAAATTCAAAAAAGACCCATACTAGTCCCTCAGAAAGAGTAAAATGGATTCATTTTGAATTTTTTAGTGATCACGATGGACTTTTTTATTTACTAGAGATTAAAGTGGGTATCGTGAAATTTATTGAGGAACAAAAAAAAAGTATTTAGTCTAAATAAAAATAATATAACAATTAAAGTAACTTGTTTTAATGGGTAGCTTATTACTCCCCTTTCCTCAGCGGTGAAGTTCGAATCTCAAAAAACTAGAGTCTAAACTACAGGCTTCTGCTCATGAATATGCAATTAATTAAAAGTGAGAAAAAAAAAATTAAGATAATCCTAACGAAAGACGAATTAAAAGGGGCGGTCATTGGTAACTTGCTTTCTTGCTTCGGGTAATGTTGAATGTTCAAGGAACAGTGATCAAAGTATCACTGTTAGCGAAATATACCACGTGGTATTTTGGCAAGAAAGAAACTCACTTAAAAGTAACTTACTTAATCCTATCATTTTTCATGCCAAAACTTGATCTTTAACAAAGAAACTCATGATCAAAGGTGAGAAACATACCCCAAAGACTCAAAACAGAAGCCACAAGTTATGTCTGGCAAATGGAAGGAGGAGAACTCCGGATACCAGAAAAGGAGATTTCAAAGAGAGAGGAGCTTGAAGGAGACTGAGCAACATTGATTCTTCTTCTTCTTTATGATTTATTCTTCTTTCTTTATTTTGTTTAAGCCAGTTATGTTTGACAAATTTTCTTTTGTAGTTAGGATCATGGATCCGATGTGAATCTCAGTTATGGCTTAATTTGGTTTCTTTAATAAATTATTTTAGTTATTTGTGTTTTACCTTGTATGATATTCTATATCCTTGTATGAATTGATCACTCTTATAGGGATTTGAGGGTTAGGGCTCACAATAGACATATTGGGGTTTTAATCCTGACAGGGGTAAAATATCAATTCTTGCATGATCTAGACATAGGCTTGCTTGAGTTGCAGACTTCATAATTCATTGTGTCTAATGCTTATTTTAAGAGGAATCACTAAGACATTAGGATTCTAATTATAGTAAAGGATTAAAGTTACTAAGACATTAGGATTTAACCAACTATTTTTAGAAGATTAATTCTCTGAAATATTTGAAATAATTTAATATTGGAATTAAATTAAAAACCTCTAGGGGGATCAAAGATGAAGTGCATCCTGACTACAGTTTCTTTACATTATTTACTCATATCTTTTCTGGAGTTCTTGATTATTCTTGAATGTTCTTGAGTTTCACTGCATTTAATTTTCATTATTTTTATTTTAATTAAAAATTTATTTTATAAACCAAATTGTATTTTCCAAATTAAAGGGACTAGTTATAATATTACTTGGTGCATTAATCCTCGAGGGATGATACTTTATGTAACAGCCCGTTGTACACCGGTGTTGTTAACATTAATTATGATATTAAGCGAAGTTACAATCACAGCAGTTCATTTATAAAAATGCGAGTAAACTTTTTCCGTTTATTACGCGAGCATTTTAAACCGTAAAAAGCGTAATAAATAAAAGATGTGATCATAACTGTAAACTCTTGCGAAATACTAGATTAAACTATTTTTATATCTTATTTTAATTACTATAAGACACTAAGGGGTTCCCATAAACCCACTTAGCCAATTTCTCAATTTTTCGTTTTCTACCTATCCGAACATGGTTCGGTAATTATTTTACTGCGGACACACCGCACAAAACCCGACCTTCATCTTTAGTTATATTTTTTTCTTACTTAAATACCTTTCCAATGAGCCATCACACGAGTCATTTTGATCTCGTTTGCTCCGGATATCGCAGTTTGAAGTTGGACAAGCAAAACTGTCAACCAACCCCAAAACAGCTCAAAACGTCTCTCACTCCACGAATTACTGCAGAAAATTCACTCATCCAATTGCTCCCAAATTTTAACACCACAAACTATACACCTCAAAATTCAATTTGATATATCATATGCTTAATTTGATTAAGAAACGAAGCGGAAATAAAATTCCCAAAAACTGCCAGAAACATCCCCTGCATAGGTGCGTTCTGGACAGTCCATGTTCACAAGCTTCTACAGGTCTGCTTTCAACCCAGAACATTCTAAGATTTTAGTACCATGTAGGGGACATCTCAAGCTTCAAAATGGCGTATGGAACTTCCTTATCAGACCTCTGTGGAGGGAGATATACTCTCTCGAAATTCGTTTAAAAGCTCCAATTCTACAGAAAATTCGCCAGAGTTTCCTTTTGTTTTTCCTAAAATCCCCAAAGTTGTAAAAGATCTCTAGTACCTCAAATGTACCTAATAACCAATGGGTGGCACACACAAGGATCAACAATGCCTTGGGGTACTTACAACCCAACTCAGTTTATATATATTACACAATATAACTCACTTTATAATCCTTAACTTGTTTCAATCACCAAAGTCCATTTTCATGCAATTTCTCAACATACAAGTAATCATCAACGTAAAATAGGCCTAAAGCCCTTCCATCATAGTACATCATAGTACATCATGCATCCATTGTACAATTACCACATTTAACTCACATGTTACAACTTCAACTTTAAATTACAACTTACAAATTCACAACTTTAATTTACAACTTGGAACATAAAACTTCAAATGACATTTACACTAGACTTAGGCAAAATGACATGAACAAATATGACTATGAAACTCATCCTACGTACATATGGGATGTTCCTGCCCTAAGTCTAGCCTAGGTCAAGTGGCCACCAAAATGCAAAATAATAAAAGTGCTCCAACTAGTCATCCTACGAGCTTCTTGCCCGCCGCTCCACTGCCACTGCTACCTCCTGAAATAATGCCCCCAAGACGGGGTGAGATATACAAATATATCTCAGTAACCCAGAGGTTCTGGAGAAAACTCCGCCCAATGGCTCACTTCGATGCATATAAATAATATAAAATAACCACTTTTCAAAACGGGATAAAGCAAGGGATTTAGATAAAATGGGGAATATCGAGATACAAAATACGACGAAGCTGGAATGGTAGCTACCAATACCAAGAAACTTCCTTCGCATATATAAGTCTATGGGTATCATCCAAGGCGTGTTCCTAGAACATCCAACCAAGGTACCCCTTCCATCCATATACACCCGAGACATTCCTAGTGTGCTCCTATCCGGATCACACACCACGACCCTAGGTCAACTGAAACTCCCTCTCGGAGACCTATCCAGTGGAATTCTGCACTGCCCGAAGACTAACTGTCTACTTGCCAGAGACTCGGTACATAAGTACCCTCATAAATCCTACATGCATGCTCATGTTATTCTACACTACTCATATACACTTCCTACCATCACCCTCAACGGGTATGGTGGAACACACAAGGGGAACAAGCCCCAGTACGAAGATGTTACCTCAATATATTCCTTCACTTAGCTCCACTGCAGCTTATTTCCCGAACTTGTTACTCAACAGAATGCCTACACAGAGGACATTCCCAATTACTCAAAAACTCAAACAACACATGCCAATTTACAATTACACATGCATTGATCCAACCACTTACCTCAATCCACTTGGTCCTGGACCAAGGGCAATCCACCGACCCACAGTTCAGGGTTCAAATCGACGTATGACACGAGCTGTCGAACTCGCGCAAATTAAAAATTATTTTTTATTAGGGTTTAGAAAATTTACAGTAAAGTGGAAACCCTAAGTCGTCTCTTAAGGAAATTGTTTTGGTTAAAATCGCTTATGAGAACAGAAAATTAAAAGGGGGTTTTGGATTTTTGTTTGAATAATTAAAAGACAGAATATAAAAATTGAGATTAAAAACTCGTAATTAAAAATTAACCAACCAAAGGTTAGGGTTCCTAGGATGTCCTTCCTTGGATAAAAATTACCAAATTCGTGATTAAACTCAATTGAATCAGAATCCTTATTTTCAATTGAGAACAATCTGATCATCAAATCTGATGATCATTCTTTTCTCATCATCGCAATCGTGAACCTCAGATCGAATATCCACAATCGCACGAAATTGATCTGAGTTAGGGTAAAGAAACGAATCTGATTAGAGAGTGATCACGAATCCTCTAGACAGATCCATGGAATCCTTTCCCCTTAGGTTGATTAAAGGGGTTTTAGCCTAGCATGGCTAGGATAAACATGATTAACAATTAAAATAAAATAAAAAGAAGAAGAACAAGATGAAGAACGCGAAGAACGCTTCAGAGAATTTGCTTTGATCCTCAAATTCAAAAATTACAGAATGAATAATAGTTTCCTACTCTGCCGTCATATACCCCTACCCAAATCGGGTTAGGGATCAGTTCTGATCGGCCCATCTGTCTAAAATACGAAATAAAATAAATAAAATAAAATAAAACTTGGCTTTGTGCCACTTATGTAATTGGGTTTTAATTTAAATTACAAGTCTAAAACTTCAGCAAAACGTGTCCGACTTGGCGCAATAAATAGACCAGGTTCCAGTCCGAATTGGGCTTCGTGATCCGTATAAGAATTGTAGCCCTCTATGTTATCTGAAAAACTCAACAAGAACGGAGTCAATCCGACAACTGTGGACCAAGATATGGCCAAAATACAGAAGTAACGTAAAGCTAAAAAATTCTGACGAAAATAAATTAAACCCAATCAAAAACTAAAAATGTAAATTAACTCAAAACATCATTATTTTATTCAAATAAATCCTAAAAATACTAATCAATAGTAACAAATAAGTGCAATAAAATATGAGTTATCAACGTACGACAACCTACATATCCATGTACGAATCGTCAGTACACGGCAATTCTATCAAAACGCGAAAAACGTCAAAATCACCCCCTTCCTCTTGAAGGTTCGGCCAAACCAGGCTTATTTCAAAGTTTATTTTTCTAAATTTTCTTTCTCATTTAATTACACATCCTTAGGTTGCTACGAGGCTATACCAAGTGCCGTTTTCCATTTTACGTCTTTTAAACATCGTTTTGCTTAATAATTCACTCTAGGATCCTTTATGACATTTTACATCCTCAATTATTTTTTTATTCATTCTTTCACTTTCCAACCACCACACAACCCATCTAAATACCATTTAACACTTGAAACATCAACCAAGCAATACAAACAACCTCAATTCCCTAAAACTCTTTATATGGATGAATTGCCAACTTGGAAATTCCAAAGAATTCTCACTCAATTTTAAGCATTCCACACCTCATACAGTCTCATTATATCAACATATAATCATCCAACAACTCACCACTAAAATCCTAACACATTTTTCAAGTTCAAAGTCATGACACCTCAAAATATTCTAAGTTACAAAATCATATTTTTCCTCAATAATTTTTATTGCATTTATAGGTAATACACATTATTCTAAGACATCATCATCTAATACACATTTTCTATTTGAGCTCTCTAACATCACACATCAACAATTCAAGGTCTAGGGTTCATAAATGTGATCTATACATAAACCATTTAAATAGTGTAGAAACATACTCACAATCAAGGCTTGATACTCCTCCAAGACTTATCCAAGCCATGGAAGGCCAAATGACTTAAATGGTGTAGAAACATACTCACAATCAAGCTTGATACTCCTCCAAGACTTATCCAAGCCATGAAAGGCCAAATGACTCCATGAACCTCAATTTTCTCCAAAAATTTGAATCTGACTTTGGCCTAGATCTCCCCAAAGTGACGGTTTCAAGGTCTAATAGTGCTACCAATGGCTTTAGAAGGTGTTTTCCATCAAGATTCAAGACAAAAATCGATGGATTCGGTGGATAAACGACCAAGTTGTGATGAAATGAAATTTTTGATGCAAAAGGGTGATGGAGGGCTGTTGGCTCGGTTTTTGCAAGGGAGAAGAGGAGGGAAGATGATGAATAGTGGGGGGAGATGATGTGGCTTAAGTGGGTTTGAGTGGGGTGGGTCCCACCGCCACCTCACACGTTTTCAAATTTATTTGAATTTCTCTCTGATTCCACTAAACGTCCATAAATTTAAAACCTATTTAGAAACTCTAATTTTTAACATTAACCATTCTCCTTTAATTATACTTGATTAGATGAATCGTGAGTTTTCCGGTCGTTCGGAGAAAACACTGTTTTAAGTTGTTGCGCGCGCCGTTGGCACGCTTCCCCAAACTGACTTAATTCCATCAAATATTATCAGAAATCATATTTCCTAGTTCTATAAACCATTTATAACTCGTATTTGAATCCTAGAGCTCAAAACTCAATCGGTACATTTTACGGTGCAATCGTACCGCGGTATTTTTACCCGGTAAAAGCATTATTCACTGATTTTTCTAAAACTTGCCTATCCACTCAATTTTTTGTTCTGAATCCATTTCCAGGGTTCTTTTTATCATCTGAGGTCTTCTACTCAATTTTTATCTTCCTAGGGTTGCGTGTTGGCTAATTACCGTTTTTCCCTTTCTTTGTATTTTGGCCTAATCTTTAGGATTTTCACTAATCCATCACTTAATTACTCATTAATATTTTAATATTTAAACTTAGAATTGCGAGGTATTATACTTTACTTCCATTTTTATTACTTGAAACGATATGTATACTTGCCGTAATCGCAACAAGTTTTTGGCGCCGTTGCAGGAGATTAATTACGCCAATATTATTCATAACTTTCGATCTTTGAGATTGGATTTTATTCTTATTTTTACTAATTTGATTTCTCTTATTTTATGCGAGGTAAAGTAGATCGTGAATCTCTATAGTTTGATCCATAAATAGAGAAAACTGCAAAGAAGAACAGAAAACTCACTAAGCAAAGGAAGCAAGAGGAATCCTCGAATTCACAGCTAAGAGTAGAACCTGAGATTGCTGGAAATAATCAGCCACATCATGAAGAGGAGTTGATGGAGTCAATCCTCACTACAATTTTCAGGAGATCGAATTTGAGTATCCCGAGACCAACGATGGCGGCTAACAACTTTCAAATCAAGCCGGCGTTAGTCTCGTTGATTGAGCGATCTCAGTTCCCTAAAGAAGACACAGAAGATCCTCATGATTTTCTTGACATATTTCTGACGATCTATGACACTGTCAAGAACAACGGAGTATCAGAGGATGCATTACGACTACGGTTGTTCTCGTTTGCTGTAACAGATGAAGAACTCAGATGGTTGGAGTAGCAACCAACAAATAGCATCAGCATTTGGGAAGATCTAGCTGCAAAATTCTTGACCCAATTCTTCCCGATGACAAAGTACAATAGGATGGTGAATGAAATCACTAATTTGATTCAATCTGATGGACAAACTCTGTGTGCAGCTTGGAGACGGTTCAAGGAGCTTCTGAGAAAGTTCCATCAGTATGAGTTGCAACCCGAACAAAAAGTTCAAATATTCTTCAACAAGATGACACCAGCTTCAAGTATGGTTGTCAATGGTGCAACTGGAGGATCTATTAGGCAGAAAACAACCTCTCAGACTCTAGATTTAATTGAGTCTATGGAAAGAATGGAAAATGAAAGTATAGCAGCTCAGCCAAAGAAAGGAGTTCTCCAATTAGAAAGTAATGATGCCATGTTACCTAAGAAGAAGCTTATCTCACAGCAAATTGCTATTCTGAATAGCAAGTTTGAAAAGTTTTAGGCTTCTATAGCTCAAGTTAAATCAGTATCCTGCGAATACTGTCAAGGATAGCATGAGATTAATGAGTGTAATGTACTCATAGGAACAGATCCAATTCAAGTTAATGGGATCTGGTATGATCAGAGGACTCAGCAGAATCCTCCAAGGAATCAAAACAATACTTTGGGGAATACTTTTAACCCCACATGGAAGAATCATGGAGGTCTGGATTACAAGTTAAATCAATATTTGCAACCTCCACCAATTCCACAGAATCAACTGTCTGAGTTAGAAAGAGCCTTTACTGCATTTGACAAAGACCACTGATACATTCATGAATGAGACAAAGTCTCATCACAAGAATCAAGATGCTTCTCTCAGAAACTTAGGAACTCAAATTAAGCAGTTGTCAAGACAAGTAACTGAGAGAAATCAAGGAACATTCCTCAGTGACACCATAGTTAACCCTAGAGAGTATTGCAATGCCATCACAGTTAGAAGTGGAAAGGTGATTGAACCTCAAGACAAACTAAAGGTAGTGCAGAAAAAGCTAGATGATGATCTTGATAATGAAGAGAAACAAGGCAAGGAGAACATTGAAGCTTCTATAGGCAAGAATGAGCACACTCAAGAAGACAAGGAAGAAGCAAATGAGTAACATACTGCAGTTCAAAAGAAGCAATGAGATTTCTCACGTTTTGAGAAACCTTCATATCCCATGAAGCTCAAGCAACATGAACAAAGGAAGCAATTGTCTAAATTTTTAGATATTTTTAAGAAATTGCAAATTAACATTCATTTTGCAGAAGCTCTGGAGCAAATGCCTTCGTATGCAAAGTTTCTGAACGCGACATTATCTAAGAAGCGGAAGCTCACAGAGGATGAACTTATTACACTAACAGAGGAGTACACTGCAATCATACAAAAAAACTTGCCTCCAAAGTTGAAGGATCCAGGGAGCTTCAGTATTCCATGCACCATCTACAAGAAGACTATAGAGAAAGTCTTATGTGATCTTGGTACCAGCATAAATGTGATGCCCCTAACCCTGATGAAGAAGCTGGGAATTAATGAAGTAAAGCCAACGAGGATGAATATTCAACTGACCGACCGCTCAACAAAGCAAGCACATGTATTGTGGAAGATGTGCTCGTCAAGGTAGACAAATTTTTAATTCTTGTTAATTTTCTTATTCTTGACATTGATGAAGATGCCAGTGTGCCTATGATCTTTGGGAGGCCATTCTTAGCAACATCAGGAGCTCTAATTGATGTACCTAAGGGTGAATTGATAATGCACATGGATGGAGAGCGAGCAACATTCAAGGTACTTACAATTGAAGCTCCATTGCCTACATCTGAACCTAAAGATCAAGTTAACTACAATGCGGAGAAAAAGGTTGAGGAAGGGAACAAGAAAGAAGTCCATCAGTGGCATGAAGAACGCAAGCCAAATGTTAAGATGGAAAAGTCCAAGAGTAAGGAAAAACATGTGAAGATTAAGTTTAAAGTTCCTGAGAACCCTCATTCTCATCCACATGCATATGAGTATCACCATGGCAGAGCATAAATTCTAAGTAAGAGTATGGTGTCATCATTGAGCCTGAGCTACCAGCCACCATGATCACATAGGGTACGTCAGGCTCGTGACGTAAAACAAGCGCTAATTGGGAGGCAACCCAATAAGTTTTTCAATTTTATTTTATTTTGTTAGGTTTATTTTATTTTATTTTATTTTAATATATATTTTTTTTTTATTTGATTAAGAGATGGTGTATTTTAATTTAAGAATGTGGTTGTGAAAATTTCAGGTGAGTGAAAAATTTGTGAGAAAAGTAAAGGAGTGTCACTTGTGCATTCGCGCCTCACACGCCAATTTGACGTATCATACGCCATCCTTCCTTTCATCTTTATCACCATTCTATCACCCTCACCCATCTTCTTCCTCGGTACAACCCAGCCCCACCACCACTTTCTTTTTCTCCTCATCCAATGAACCACCACCATGGAAGACCTTCAGCCACCTCTCACACAAAACACAATCGATCATCACCCTACAAACTGAAACCCACCCCCTTCTGTTATAACCTATCTCCTACCCAATTGCATTATTTTCCTATATTTTATAATGGGAAAAGATAAGGTAAAGTGGTATTGTCTTGTTTTGTTTTAGGAATTTCCATTCGGAACAATTTTTTTTTTGGAATTAGTTTAGGTTTCTTTTATTAATTCTAAATGTTAGTATCAAATTAGAGAATTGGGGAGTTGAGTAGTATTAGATTGAAAAGTGACTATGTAATACTGCTTGCTCTCATGTATATTACGGGCCATATAACTACAGATTGGATTATGGTGAATATACATGAGTAGCACTAGGAGGAATAAATGATAACTCCCTAAAAGAGAGTTATTTTTTGGCTTAATTGTGATGTTTTGGTGCTATGATTACATATAATTCTCTTGATTTTATATGATTAATGCATGAATTCTATGATTTCATTATTTAATTGAGAATTATGTTAATTATGTGTATTTGGATATAAATTAAGGTATTGGAAACATTTAAATGCATTTGTTATTTTACTGTAGGTCAATGTTGTAGTATCGGGAAGCAGTGCTGTAGCAATGCAGATGAGGTCAGCAGTGCATATTGTTGACATCATCACCAGCAAGCTATGGATCCAAGCCCAATTTGATAGAAGAAGCTTCTGAACGTGTACACAAAGACCTGATTTGGATACACGCTCAAAAATGTCAAGAAATCACAAGCTAATCCTCATTAAATCAACGATCACAAATCTGATTCAAATCGAAATTACAAATCTGGAAAGAATCTGAGAAGATATGCAACATTATGCTTTGTCCCTGATCAGCGCTGCAGCAAATAAGGAAATAATCTTCAGCGCTGCAGCAATACAGAACTGTATTTTCAATCATATCTGTAGCAAATAAGGAAAGAATCTTCAGCCCTGCAGCAATACAGAGCTCTATCTTCAATCATATCTGCAGCAAATAAGGAAAGAATCTCCAATCAATGCTGCAGCAAAACAGAGCAGATTTGAACATGATTTGTAATGGATTTGAAGAGCTAATTGGAGCCTAATTCATCAAAGTCTATAAAAAGAGGAAGCCTACACACATCAAACAGGTTGGTGAGCCTCTCTTTGAGGCTGGTCACCTTCTCTTTTAGAGAGAGAAAGTAGGGGAACACTTGGAAGAGATTTTGAGGGTTTGTTGAGAGAGATCCAACAGATCAAAGGGTGTTGCTAGGGTTTGATAGAGAGATCATTAAATCCGGTGGATCCCTGCACTATTCTGGCAGCTGAGATACGGTGGATGGTGGCGGAGCCCATGGTTGCTGCGGGAGCAGCGCTACAGCAACGCCCTTGTTTGTTTTATTTTAGCTTTATGGAATCTTTATCCCTCTTCGTTGTTTCTTTCTATTAATTCAAGTATGTCCTAAATTGTTAGGATTGGGTGATAGAGTACCCTTATTGTGATGTAATCAGTTTGCCTAAACTTTGTTATGTGGTTTTCCAATTTGTTGTTTAATAAAGTGCTTAATTTGTCTTTATTCTTGTTGACTTATCGGGAGAGAGATGCAAGATACTTAGGGTTTGGGCTATAGAGATATAGGTGAACTCAGAATATTATTAAGCATTGTGGATTAACTAATTTAATTGGTTAATTGTGGGTAGAGAGATCATTCACACCACAAAATCATATGGAACTTGAACTTAATGATTTATAACTATGTTGGCCATAGAGATGTGGGACTTAGTATACATGTATTGTTGGTGACACCCTTTGCATGCATTAATGTTCTGATTACTGGTTGGATAATTGCTATAGCATTGTTACTGCATTCTGGTGAAATTGCAATATTGGGGAAATTGATCCCAATCTACTTTGTTACTTGACTTTTCTGTTCTTGAGTGCACTCTTAGTTTATTTTTACTTTGTTTTTTTTTGTTATTAGTCAGTAGTTAGTATTACTTTAGTCCTTAGCTCTTATTTCATAAAACTTTCATAAACATTGTTA
Source organism: Gastrolobium bilobum (assembly GCF_033153095.1). Classification (NCBI taxonomy): domain Eukaryota; kingdom Viridiplantae; phylum Streptophyta; class Magnoliopsida; order Fabales; family Fabaceae; genus Gastrolobium; species Gastrolobium bilobum. The sequence goes on along the minus strand of NW_026899135.1, from coordinate 9,035 downwards.
CTTTTATTGCTTCACATTGATCCCAACTTTATAGTTTTCTTCGTGGGAACGATATATGGACTCCCACATCCACTTTATTACTTGTTGACAGGTGCACTTGCATAATGTGTGATTGATAAAAGGGGTACACAATTGCACAACAATAAGCCTGATACTGGATTTTTGATTGCATGTGTTTCTTGCTTACCCATCCTACCGTTGAGATAAGTTAGAGAAATTAAATCTGGGAATGCTGAAAATTTTGTTCGGTATGCTTATCTTGATTGGGCCTTATGTTGCAACTTTAGCAAGTGTACTAGTCGTACAAGTAATAAAATGATGAGTAAAGATCGTTCCAATGAGAATTTGTGTTCAAGAACCAACTAACCATATATAATTAAGTTGAATCAAACAATAATTTGTTGAAAGCATTGATAATTGTCACCAGAATTGAATTGTATTAAGACTTGACAAAATAACTAAAATGTGAATTATAATTTTAAAAACAAGTAGTCAGACATCAATATCCCTCAACCATGAACTTATGTAAGAATCAATCCTATTATGAATTATCTTCTATGTGATGTTAATCAACCTTTTTCTTATCATCAGAATGTAATCCCTTACTATCCTGGTTGATACATTAATCAGAAACACCAACCCCTTGGTGATTCCCTTCTTAATACATACATTAAACACTAAGATCTTAAGATCACATCAGAATTCTAGCATCAATCCCTTAAATACCAGAACACTGATGATAAAATTGCTAGTTACAGAAATAATGTAAACATTCCTGTTCTACACTACTCCCTTAATGGAAAGAATTGATAAAGACAATTTCATATCATCACATAAAAGATAATCATAATATTCAATCAACTATACATAAATTCATACTTGAGTTCCATTGAATCAGACTACAAAGGACTCTACTCAGACATAAGAAAAGAAATAACAAGAGAAGAGGAACTCCATTGTCATGTTGTTGAATCTTCAATCTTCAATCACAATTACATAAGATATACTAAACTAATACAAGACTAAGACCTAAGGAATTTGGTAATTTCAGAGAATGAAAAGTCAGATCAGGTCTATAAAAGATTTGATCTGATCTCCCCTTCCTAAGTATCAGATATAATAGGATATGTCAAATGTGAAGGCCCTTTTTTCCTTTTATAGTTTACAAATTACAACTGAACAATAACCAAAAACTGACATGGGCGCTAAAACGTTCACTGTTGAGCATTTTAGCGCCCAACTTTGACGGATGCCCAACTGCTTTCAACTGTCTTCAGCGCTAAAACATTTGAATTGGACATTTTAGCGTTCAAGACCATAATCTTTTTGAACAGCAGAGCGCTAAAACGTTTGCCTTGGCCGTTTTAGCGCTCAGCACTAGCACTTTTTGGCTTCATTTTGCAGCAGGGCGCTAAAACTTTTGCTTTGGGCGTTTTAGCGCTCAACACTTAGAATTCTCCAATTTCTTCAAAATCTTCTTCCTTCTCTCTTTTGCTTCTTGAGCTTCATTTTCCTACAAGAACAATGTAAATTTTCAACATAAACTTCAGAACTTGTATTTAGAACTTTCTAGTACATTAACCCTCTTTTCCATTCATTTAATCACATAAATTAAGCTAATTCATGCTTTAAAATCTTATAAACCAAGGGTTTATCACAATTCCCAGATTTGAACATTGTTGTCCTCAGTAATGAATTAAAACAGAGAAGGACTTGAGATTCTTTACAGATGAAACTCATGAGAATGGACTTCAATTAACAAAAGATCAACATTTTATGATACAAGCTTATAACCATGCAATCTCTTATTCCCTATGATTTGCCCAACATCATTTGTGATTTTTCAACAGATCAGTAGAAATGATATATAGAGAGTTCCAAACAAAACAACCCCTCACTAGGAACTTCTCAAAAATTATGAGAATTTAACTCTCTTGCACTCTAGTGTTTAAGGATGCACTTATCATTCTATCTTCACTGTACTCAAACTACCATAAGCTTGCCCATCTTCTCACTTTCTACAGTAACAATGATCCATAGAGCAGATCAAAAAGATCTTTGAATAGTTGGCAATATGGCTTGGGATGTGGCTTGACTAAAGGTAGGAATTTATGTTAAAGGAAGGATTCAGATTAAATGAATCAGATTCAAATAAGAGGAGGATCACAGTTATATTTATCCATATTCTTCTTAATTCCCCCAACTTTCTTCCTTTTCATTCCTTGTACCTTCTTTGAACCTTTCTTCCTCCTTTTCTTCCAGACACTTTGTGTCTTTAATTCCCCTTTTCTTCCTTTTTCTTCCCTCAGTCTTATTTTTTTTTTAGACACTTTGTGTCTTTAATTCCCTTTTTCCTTTTTCTTCCTTCTTTTCTATATTTCCAACACTTTGTACATTCATTTATTGCAAGAACCACTTTTCCCCCAAAGAACTTTCATCCATTATCACTTATCTGAAACTTTTAATCTGAAGGATTGGAATGAATGCAGGCTCTTGGTTTTATAGAAAAATAGGCTTAAGCTCAATGATTTCATGCAATGGAAACATTAAGGTTGGCCATTTAAACTTTCTAGTTCAAGAAGGAAGTGCCTCAATCATTTCTACACTACACATCATAAACCATTTCGAGCAAGAAACAGGGCAAGTTCTAGAGTTGTTCATGCAGTGAAATGCTCTCTGAACAAAATTTCCTGTATATACTCAATTTCACACAGTTCAAAGTGCATGCTTGACTTTCTCTATATGAATCACAACTAATCTCTCTACTCTTTCACATTGAATGAGTCATGCCATCATTTCATTTTAGCTCAACATGCAAGGTATAAGATTGTATCCTTAATTTGATCAATCATATAAAACTTTGATCAGTCAAATCCTCATAGAATTCCATATCAAAACTGAAATCCAAATTCTGTATCAAAACTAAAATCTAAGTCACACAAGAAAACTTAGAAAAGAAAAGGATTGAGATGTTTCCCTGTTTTGGCTCATCAATTTGTGTGACATCTCCATGAAGTTGCATGCCATTCAATCACACCAAATTCCCAGATTTAAACGTTGCTTCCCCCAACAACTAATTTAAATCTAAAACAACAATTGATCACTGAAACACATTCATATATAAACCAATAGCATCAGTACTATCGCAATGTGCATCATGCAAAAACAGTGAATATCCCAATGTACTTAATTGAATTATAAAAGTAAACTAATAGCAAAATAAAACTAAAAGAAAACTACCCTGATTGATACAACATTCCATGGACATGTTATAAACAATAAAAACCTAACATATGCAGAAGAGAGGTAAAAGAATTTGAGAGTGTGTGAAATGAGAATAAGGGAGTAGAATATGAGAGTGTGTGAAACATATGAGATAATCGTGTAAATCTGACACGAGCTTTCGAACTCGCGCAAATTAAAAATTATTTTTATTTAGGGTTCAGAAAATTTGTAGTAGAATGGAAACCCTAAGTCGTCTCTCAAGGAAATTGTTTTGGTAAAAATCGCTTATGATGACAGAAAATAAAAGGGGGGTTTGTTTTGATTTCAGTTTAATAATTTAAAAAGGAAGAATATAAAATTGGATGTAAAATTCGTAATTAAAAACAACCAACCTAAGGTTTGGATTCCATGGACGTCTTTCCTCGGATAAGAAGATATCAGAATCGTGATTGATTTGTCAATCGAATCAGAATCCTTATTCCCAATTGACAACCCTCTCTAAGCGATCACTTAGCATTTGATCAAAGACGATGCTTCTACTCATGCAATCGCAGAGTATCAGCCTGCTTGAGTTAAGGTCATAGGGTTAATCAACCTAATCATCAAATCTGATGATTAATCCCTTTCTATAATCGCAATCGCGAACCTCAGATTGAATATCCACGATCGCACGATATCAATCTGAGTTTGGAAGGGAAACGAAACTGATTTGAAATAAACGCAGACCCTCAAGACTAATCCATGGAATCCATTACCCTTAGGTTGATTAAAAGGTTCTTAGCCTCGCATGGCTAAGGTAAACATAATTGAAATAATAAGAAGAGGAAGAAAAAATGAAGAGCAGAATTGAATAAAAACTCAGAGAGAACTTTTCTGTTGTAAAAACTGACTGCCGAAGGGTTTCCTAGAGTCTCCCTTAAATAGCCGTCACGCAGGACGGCTAGGGTTTCACCGCTTCAGCCCAAACATAAAATAAAAGCTGAATAAAATAAAATAAAACAATAAAACATGGCCTTGGGCCCTAAACACATTGGGTCCTAATGTGAATTACAAGTTCAAACGTCAAAATAAAATTCCAACAAAACACGTCATCTTGAGATCAAGTTTCGACTATCTTCCCGTCTGAATTGGGCTTCAGTAGATGACATAGCGATTGTGGCCCTATCTGTTAGCTGCAAAAAGAAACAAGAACAGAGTCAATCGGACATCTGTAGAGTGAGATATAGTCAAAATACGGAAGTAGTGTAAATCTGGAAAATTATGACGAAAATCAATTAAACCCAACTAAAATCTAGAATTGTGAATTAACCCAAAAGACCTTTATTTAATTCAAATAAATCATAAAAATACCAACCAAGAGTAATAAATAAGTGTAACAAAATATGAGTTATCAAATTCCCCACACTTATCTTTTTGCACTCCTGGGCAGAAAAAAAACTAAAGTTAAAAGTAAAGACTAAGATCAACCAATCCTTTCTAACAACTATGAAGCATACAGAAAATATACAAAGATCACAAGTCTTCCACAGGTAAATCAATCAGGACAGAAATTCTCTAATCTCAAATCACAAGACCTGCGAACTTCAACTGCAACTGCTAACTGCACAAAAATGGTTCCTCACAAGATGCTCTCAATTTTTCTCTCAAGTGTATCAGTTAATTCAATATATCACTCAAATCAACTCAAGAGAATCATCCTACCATAGGCTTGCTCAAGTTCTACTTCTCTACTGCTCATAACACATGCATGCACAAATCAAAAGGGCTTTATGCAAGATTGTAATGGGGCTGAGGTAAAGGTATGGATGAATATGGAAGAGAAAGCTAAACACCCCAGAAATTCACACAGAGCAAAAGTTAAGAACTAAACTAAGAACATAAAACAACGATACTAAAAAGATAAACACACATTTTTTTATTTTATTTTTTTTGAAGAAAAACCACGTAAGTACAACCATATATGTTATCCCCCACACTTAAACTTTTGTCTGTCTCGGGCAAACCCCAACACTTAAACACAACATCACAATGAAACCAATGCTCAGTAAAACTCCAGGGTGTGGAATTAATTGGTTTTTTACTTAGGCTTGTAATGCGGCTTAAGAAATAAAGGATATAAAGGCTCAAAAGGGCTCACCAAGGGATAATAATATAAGGGATGGTTATCTGGCTAAAGTGGGTAAAGAAAGAAAGAATGCCTCAATCATATTCATGCATGCAAGTGAAAAATGCAGTTTCAAAAAGAACAAGAGCAAGTTCTAGAGGACAACAATCAAGAGTAGAATCATACAAGAAAGAAAAACTGGCCTGCAGAGAAAAACCATGTCTACAGGCTCAAAAACCTCACAAGGGTATACCACATCATGCAATCAGCAGCACAGTATCCAGCAGCAAGTAATGCAATCCAAGAATCAAGAACCAAGCCTAAGCAGAAATTTCTATCAAACCCTGTGATTTAAGTATATCCATGTACCACTTAATAATTACCAGAAAGAAAAGGAAAATCTACCTACGAAAAATCATAAACTAAAAGAAAGAAAGGAAAAGAAAAATAAAAATGCAAATAACAGAAAGAAAAGAAAAAGAAGGAAGAGAACTCCCTGAACTCCCTAAGGAGAATAAACAGCATCAAGTAGCTTGATTTCTTCTTCACTGGTTTAACACTTTCTTCAAGCAAAATGCGGTGCATGCACATGGAAGGGCTAATACCAATAATGTCAGCCATTGTCCACCCAATTGCCTTCTTATTTGCTTTCAGCAGGGTTAACAATTTATCTTCCTGCTCAGGTAGAAGGTTCTTTGCCACAATGACTGGTAGTTGCTCATTCTCTTCAAGAAATGCATATTTCAAGTGGTCGGGCAGAACCTTCAACTCCAATTTCGGAGGCTGCTCAATGGATGGAAGAGGTGTAGTTGGTGGTGCAAATTCTGCAAAAAACAAGTCAGCAGCAATGCCTGTAAACAAATTCTCAGAAACAGAATTAGGATCATCAATAATATCAACAGGCAATTCAGAAAATGCAGATTCACACTCAGAATCAGAATCATCAATCAGTGCATCATTGAAACCAGAAAGATGAGATGCTATTTCAGCACACACAATGCACTCTTGACTATCACCACAATCACAGAAATCAGAATCAGTAGATGAAAAATCAGAAAAATCAGCAAGGAATTCAGCAGAAACATCCTCAACAACTTCGTCTATCACATCAATGCAGAAAACAGAATGCTCAGATGTATCAGTGCTCTGCTTCTTGGAGCTAGTGTCACTTTCCTTAGATGACTCAGCAACAGTGTGGTTTGGCTCCTCCATATGCTTGCCAGACCGCAGAGTAATAACACTCACATTTTTGCTTCCTTTTGGATTTGGAACTGTTTGGGATGGAAGGGAGCTGTCACTTGCTTGTTGATTTTGACTCATTGACGTTGCAAGTTGGGCAATCTGTGTTTGCAGATTCTGGAGGGAAGACTCAGTAATCTACTGGAACTGCAGATTGTTAGATGCCATCTGCTTCACTAAATCCTCCAAAGAAGGGCCATTGCTACTAGCTTGCTGCTGCACTGGTGGCTGTTGCATTTGCTGCTGCTGCATTGGCTGTGGAGGTGCAAATTGTTGAAAATTTTGCCTCTGTTGTGAAGGTACAAACTGCTACCTCTGCTGGAATGGTGCACTTTGCTGATTCTGCTGGAATGGTGCACTTTGCTGATTCTGGCTCCATTTGAGATTGGGATGATTTTTCCAGCCAGGATTATATATATTGGAGAAAGGATTGTTTTGCTGCTGGTACTGTGGCTTTCCAGGAAAAACTGCAGCAACAGACTGATCAACTTGGAAACCGCTGTCTGGAAAGGAGGGACAAGCATCTGTAGGGTGAAAAATTGGATTCATAGCAAACAGAAGCAAAAATAAATCTACTAAAAACACTAAATGAACTCAGAATGATATGAGACCAACTCTCCTAAACTCTAAATGACCCTACGGACTCAAAAATCAAATAAAAAATTTTAAAAATATAAAATAAAATACTAATCAAACGAATTCGGCAAAACTAGGGCCTGTTTCGTGGGGCATTGCCCCACGATTTTTGATAGGGATGATCGTCTTCTTCAGTTCACCAATTTTCAGATCGATCAAAGTAAGTCGAACAAATCCAGAAATACCCAACACGTCTTGAAACGACAAAGAAACACAAAAACGGGTTAGTAAACGACAGAATTTGGCAAAATTAAGGGTCACCTCACACCCTTTTAGGGTGTGACTTATGCTCAGAAGGTCGAATTCCTTTGGGAACAAAACTCCTGGAGTCAATATCTCAAACTGAAGTTTTACCGATTTTCCCAAATTCGCCCAAAACTGCCCAAAACGTAAACCGTAATGCAAAAAATTCAAAAACTAAGAAAAGATGCCTCTCCAGAATCAAATTCCGATGCAGAATCAAAGGTGCATAAATCGGAATAAGAAACGCAATCGAGTGTAAAACGCAGAAACAAGACAGGTCCGCAAACAAAAATTTACGGGTTTTTTTTTTTTCAAAAACAGAAACGAAAACTAGAGAAGAAGAAGATGATGATCACGTTCAGAAAACGATTTAGACCGATGCAATTTCCCCGGCAACGGCGCCAAATTTGACACGAGCTGTCGAACTCGCGCAAATTAAAAATTATTTTTATTTAGGGTTCGGAAAATTTGTAGTAGAGTGGAAACCCTAAGTCGTCTCTCAAGGAAATTATTTTGGTAAAAATCGCTTATGATGACAGAAAATAAAAGGGGGGTTTGTTTTGATTTCAGTTTAATAATTTAAAAAGGAAGAATATAAAATTGGATGTAAAATTCGTAATTAAAAACAACCAACCTAAGGTTTGGGTTCCATGGACGTCTTTCCTCGGATAAGAAGATATAAGAATCGTGATTGATTTGTCAATCGAATCAGAATCCTTATTTCCAATTGACAACCCTCTCTAAGCGATCGCTTAGCATTTGATCAAAGACGATGCTTCTACTCATACAATCGCAGAGTATCAGCCCGCTTGATTTAAGGTCATAGGGTTAATCAACCTAATCATCAAATCTGATGATTAATCTCTTTCCATAATCGCAATCGCGAACCTCAGATTGAATATCCACGATCGCACGATATCAATCTGAGTTTGGAAGGGAAACGAAACTGATTTGAAATAAACGCAGACCCTCAAGACTAATCCATGGAATCCATTACCCTTAGGTTGATTAAAAGGTTCTTAGCCTCGCATGGCTAAGGTAAACATAATTGAAAGAATAAGAAGAGGAAGAAAAAGATGAAGAACATAATTGAATAAAAACTCAGAGAGAACTTTTCTGTTGTAAAAACTGACTGCCGAAGGGTTTCCTAGAGTCTCCCTTAAATAGCCGTCACGCAGGACGGCTAGGGTTTTCACTGCTTCAGCCCAAACATAAAATAAAATCTGAATAAAATAAAATAAAACAATAAAACATGGCCTTGGGTCCTAATGTGAATTACAAGTTCAAACGTCAAAATAAAATTCCAGCAAAACACGTCATCTTGAGATCAAGTTTCGACCATCTTCTCGTTCGAATTTGGCTTCAGTAGCTGAAATAGCGATTGTGTCCCTATCTGTTAGCTGCAAAAAGAAATAAGAACGGAGTCAATCGGACATCTGTAGAGTGAGATATGGTCAAAATACGGAAGTAGTGTAAATCTGGAAAATTATGACGAAAATCAATTAAACCCAACTAAAATCTAGAATTGTGAATTCACCCAAAAAACCTTTATTTAATTCAAATAAATCATAAAAATACCAACCAAAAG